>NC_087214.1:73783037-74083037 GCF_015104395.2 Macrobrachium nipponense
TGTGAAGAAAAATATTATGCTTTGAATTACTGAGGAGCAGTTTGTTTATCTAAAGCAACGAGTGAGAATAGTCTTATCTTTAAGTGTATTTTAGTGCATATATATTATGTATATATACAAATAGATATGAAAGATATTCCATCACGCACAACACCAGTAATAACAGCTAGCCGGAAATAGCTAGCGTGGAGAACGTTCCCGCCCATTAAGCCGCTGGCTAATGTGGTGCAGGGTGGATCAGGGTCATGAAGGCTCCTTGAGAGACAAGAAGAAGAAGAAGAAGAAGAAGAAGAAGAAGAAGAAGAAGAAGAAGAAGAAGAAAAGAGAAAATAAATCTGGTGAAATCTGGGGACCAAAGACCGTAGAGTTTTTCCACAATGAGACTTACTATCTGTATTGTGACAAAATCCGGGTCTCGAATATCGTAGAGTTTTGTGAAAAAAATTTCCGGCAAGACGTCTTTAAATAGACTTTCGCTCACGTGCTATTGCGTCATGCCACCGAGATCGGAGACTGAACGAAAGGGAATTGATGGCTGTGGCAAATGTGTAATTAGAGGATTCATTCAGGTGTAATTATTGGTATGCTAGAAGCATAAATGCTCATTAAATGACTCTTATTACTCCGGCATTCACTGAGTGATTGGACGTGTGTTTTCTTTATGACTGGGTGTTTTGATTTAAGTGAGTTATTACATAAAAAGCAATGGAAGTTTATTCTTATTTGATTGGATGCTTAGAAGACTTGGTGGGGAATAGACACCTGGATTCAACTGAATGATTAGAATATCTCTTTGCACAATGTGAGAATGCTACTAAATAATTAGCAAATTCTTGTTTGTTTATATTCTCAGCGTTAAGTTATCATTCTTCGTGTTCTTAGATTAATTGCTTATAGGCCTTCTTTGCGTGTGTTTAGGAGCTAACATGAATGAATACTATGAATGACATCAAAGGCTGATTCTGCATTATCCGATGAGAAACTCTGTTGCTACATGTGATTAGTATAGATGCGCTTTATATCTATTTGTGATTAGGAAATAAGCGTTCCAATGCTAAGGCACCCAACTCGTTGCGTTATCAGGAAGCTTATAACTAACAGAGTTGCATTATTAGGAAACTCTTATTTATTCTCTATTTGGAATATCATAGTAAACTACAAACTATTGCTTGATTGGGATATCAGTGTTCACAACGTAATAGGAAATTAGTTACTATTCCGTGACTACGGAATCAGGGCTCAGTTGTTGCTAAGGAGACTAGATTATAGTGCGACTAGATAAATTCAGTTTTTTCTCTGCGAATAGGGACATGATATATCATTCCTTAATAATATTGATAATGAATATTATTTTGTGACTGCAGGGCGATGTGTACTTCATTCTACTTAATTTCAAGGGCCATTGTTTTTGAGTGTGTGTGTGTGTGAGTTGCCTAAATAGCCATTGCTATTTTAATATGCCATGTCTTTTGACTTAACATTATTCATAAAACTAAGCTATTATTATTATTATTATTATTATTATTATTATTATTATTATTATTATTATTATTATTATTATTATTATTATTATATTCAAAAAATTACAGAAGATAATAAGAAATACAGATATTAGAGCTCAGATATTAGGAGAAAAATAAACTAATAAATGAATAAATAAATGTATAAAAATATGAATGATGGAAAACACAAGGCAGAATGCAGACACAGGGAAATGGTGGATAACTGTGAAAAGTACATGATGAAATGAAGAGTAAAAATGAAGACGAGGCAAGTTTATGAAAACACACGAGAGCTTAAATTTTTCGAAAAGAACGGTGCCTGGAGACAGACGCTGAAATTAAGATCTGGACAGAACGACGAAAAGAACAGTGCTTATAAACATAAAAGAACGGTGCTCATAAACACAAACTACACAATACCTAAAAGAAAGATGCTTATAAACAGAAAGAGCCTATACAATGGCACCAAACCACTGACGAAAAGAGCTGTGCCTGTCAACAAACAGAGAGTGATGACAAGACCTCGACTAAAAACATTCCTAAAAATCCCGAAGAAAACGGTGCCGATAAACAAATACTGATTCAAAGATCGTGAGAAAAGACCTAAAAGAACGACGCTTATAAATACAGAGGGACTGCCAAAACACACGAAAGGAACGGTGCCTATCAACAAACCGAGAGTGATAATACCTCTCTCTCTCTCTCTCTCTCTCTCTCTCTCTCTCTCTCTCTCTCTCTCCACAAGAAGAAGGCAATATCTCCCCACTTAAATATGGAAAGTCCCTGCGGAGTCATCGAGCACAATAATGGGTGGCCGAAGGAAGTCCACCATTGTGCTGGTCCCGATAATTGAAAGGAACTTTTATCAATGGATGATCGGAGAGAGAGAGAGAGAGAGAGAGAGAGAGAGAGAGAGATTTTATGGTGCACAATAAAGGGGGGATTATGCATGAAACGCAGAGAGAGAGAGAGAGAGAGAGAGAGAGAGAGAGAGAGAGAGAGAAATTTTATGGTACACAATAAAAGGAGGATTACATATATATATATATATATAGAGAGAGAGAGAGAGAGAGAGAGAGAGAGAGAGAGAGAGAGAGAGAGAGAACTGTAGGAAACACGGAGGCACGGAGAAAAACACGAGAGAAAAGAGAGTTCCGGAGCCACTCCTACTCGCTCAGCCGCCCTCGGGAGCTTAAAAACCAACTCCGGCAGGACTTTTAATCCCTTTACGGGCCGGAGGGATTTATACGTGGCCGTGGAACTTTCGGACAAATTGGGAGGCGGGCGGGGGCGGGAGGAGGGGGGTTAGGGATGGGGGGGCTAAATTTGGATTTATATGACAGGTCGAGTACCCCCTGACCTTTTGCGGGGGGGGGGGGGGGGTGGGGAAGGTCCTGGGTGCTCTATATTCGAGGAAGATCTTCGGCTGAGGACGAATTCATATTTTCATTTATTCGCGTTTTCATCTACATTTTCGCTTACTCGGGGAGTAAGCCTACAAATTACTTTGTGGGGGGGGGTTTTGGGGGGGGGGGGGTGGAGTAGGCAAGGTATGGAAGACCCTAAAAATGGTCTGAGAATGAAAATGTAAACAAATAAATAATATTAAACAGTATACAAAAATGATTTCCAATAAAATACAACATATTTACGTTAAAAGTCAGGAATATCATGTTGACAACTTATACATGCGTCTAGAGTAAGCTGGAGGTCGGATCACGCCTCGTTTCTCTATTTATTAATTCATTAAATTTATTCCCTTTTATAACAACTGTTTTCTCTCTGTATTTCCTGCTATTATTTTGTTATTTGCATTTTTATCTATTTATTTATTAATTCAATTCATATTCCTTCTAATTACCCATCTATTCATTCTGTATTTCCTATTATCTTGTGTTATTTCTTTCAAGTGAACACTATAATATTCTTTGGAATAATAATAATAATAATATTGGTGAATAATATTATCAATGAATAATAATAATAATAATAATAATAATAATAATAATAATAATAATAATAATAATAATAATAATAATAATGATACCACACACATGGCTAATAGAATGCCTGAAAATATATGGGCAGAGGAAAATACCATCAGCTTCCTCAAAAATACAATGTGCAACTGGAATACAATACTTACAAACTCTGGAATAAGACTAGCGAGTTAATATCAGGAGAGGGATCTTCCAGGGCGACTCACTGTCCCCACTACTCTTCGTAGTAGCCATGATTCCCATGACAAAAGTACTACAGAAGATGGATGCCGGGGTACCAACTCAAGAAAAGAGGCAACAAAATCAACCATCTGATGTTCATGAACGACATCAAGCTGTATGGTAAGAGCATCAAGGAAATAGATACCCTAATCCAGACTGTAAGGATTGTATCTGGGGACATCAGAAGTGAGTTTGGAATAGAAAAATGCGCCTTAGTCAACATACTAAAAAGGCACAGTAACGAGAACTGAAGATAAAGCTACCAGATGGGAGCAACATCAAACACATAGATGAGACAGGAGGTACAAATACCTGGGAATAATGGAAGGAGGAGATATAAAACACCAAGAGATGAAGGACACGATCAGGAAAGAATATATGCAGAGACTCAAGGCGATACTCAAGTCAAAAACTCAACGCCGGAAAATATGATAAAAAGCCATAAAACACATGGGCAGTGCCAGTAATTCAGATACAGCGCAGGAATAGTGGAATGGACGAAGGGCCGAACTCCGCAGTATGTCAGAAAACCAGGAAACAAAAATGACAATACACAAGGCACTACACCCAAGAGCAAATACGGACAGACTATACATAACACGAAAGGAAGGAGGGGGGAGAGGACTACTAAGTATAGAGGACTGCGTCAACATTGAAAACAGAGCACTGGGGCAATATCTGAAAACCAGTGAAGACGAGTGGCTAAAGAGTGCATGGAAGAAGGACTATAAAAAGTAGACGAAGACCCAGAAAATATACAGAGACAGGAGAAAGACAGAAAGAACAGAGGCGGAACACAACAAGCCCATGCACGGACAAACATGAGACAGACTAAAGAACTAGCCAGCGATGACAATTGGCAATGGCTACAGAGGGGAGAGCTAAAGAAGGAAACTGAAGGAATGATTAACAGCGGCACAAGATCAGGCCCTAAGAACCAGATATGTTCAAAGTACGATAGACGGAAATAACATCTCTCCCATATGTAGGAAGTGCAATACGAAAAATGAAAACCATAAACCACTAGCAAGTGAATGCCCGGCACTTGCACAGAACCAGTACAAAAAGAGGCATGATTCAGTGGCAAAAGCCCTCCACTGGAGCCTGTGCAAGAAACATCAGCTACCTTGCAGTAATAAGTGTACGAGCACCAACCTGAGGGAGTGATAGAAAACGATCAGGCAAAGATCCTCTGGGACTATGGTATCAGAACGGATAGGGTGATACGTGCAAATAGACCAGACGTGACGTTGATTGACAAAGTCAAGAAGAAAGTATCACTCATTGATGTCGCAATACCATGGGCTGGGGACACCAGAGTTGAAGAAGAAGAGAGGGAAAAAAAGGATAAGTATCAAGATCTGAAATAGAAATAAGAAGGATATGGGATATGCCAGTGGAAATCGTACCCATAATCATAGGAGCACTAGGCACGATCCCAAGATCCCTGAAAAGGAATCTAGAAAAACTAGAGGCTGAAGTAGCTCCAGGTCTCATGCAGAAGAGTGTGATCCTAGAAACGGCACACATAGTAAGAAAAGTGATGGACTCCTAAGGAGGCAGGATGCAACCCGGAACCCACACTATAAATACCACCCAGTCGAATTGGAGGACTGTGATAGAGCAAAAAAAAAAAAAAAAAAAAAAAAAAAAATAAGAATAATAATAATAATAATGAAGAAGAAAATATATATGTAAATTAGATACAACAAGAGCTTTCGAGTAATAATAATAATAATAATAATAATAATAATAATAATAATAATAATAATAATAATCGTAGCTAATGGAACAGAACATAAAAATGACACGGCAAAGCTAAACATAATTTCTTATTAACAAATGGCTGAGAGAGAGAGAGAGAGAGAGAGAGAGAGAGAGAGAGAGAGAGAGAGAGAGAGAGAGGACGTACACAAATGCGTGGAAGACAGAAAGAAAGAGGAGAGAAAGCATATTACGAGGGACAATCTGGGGACGATTACGTACGAGACACACACACACACACACACACAAGAGAGAGAGAGAGGAGAGAGAGAGTGGAGGTTATCGATCCCTCTAACCCTCATTGGGAGCGAGAGAAATTGACAGTGACGGAGATCGAGGGAGACAGGATAAAGGATGAGAGAGAGAGAGAGAGAGAGAGAGAGAGAGAGAGAGAGAGAGAGAGAGAGAGAGAGAGGAAAATGTTAGGGGGGATCAAAGCTCGTTCTCTTCCTATATGACGAGACGAGAGACAGGGGAGTATATAGATCTATAAAAACGGCTTCTATAAAAAGATATGTGACCTTTACGGCATCAATGCGATACGAATGTTGCATATTGCAGACTTTGGCACCGTGTCAAATCCTCGCAGGCTTTGACACCGTGTCAGATCGTCGCAGGTTTTGACACCGTGTCAAATAGTCGCAGGTTTTGACACCGTGACAGATCGTCGCAGGCTTTGACACCGTGTCAGATCGTCGCAGGCTTTGACACCGTGTCAAATAGTCGCAGGTTTTGACACCATGTCAGATCGTCGCAGGCTTTGACATCGTGTCAAATTCCCGCAGGCTTTGGCACTGTGTCAAATCCTTCCAGGCTTTGACACCGTGTCAAATGCTCGCAGGCTTTGGCACTGTGTCAAATCCTTCCAGGCTTTGACACCGTGTCAAATGCTCGCAGGCTTTGCTACCATTTCAAATGCTCGCAGGTTTTGACACCGTGTCAGATCGTCCCAGGCTTTGACACCGGGTGAAATTCCCGCAGGCTTTGGCACTGTGTCAAATCCTTCCAGGCTTTGACACCGTGGCAAATGCTCGCAGGCTTTGACACCGTGTCAAATGCTCATAGGTTTTGACGCCGTGTCAAATCCTCGCAGGTTTTGACACCGTGTCAGATCGTCGCAGGCTTTGACACCGGGTCAAATTCCCACAGGCTTTGGCATTGTGTCAAATCCTTCCAGGCTTTGACACCGTGTCAAATGCTCGCAGGCTTTGACACCGTGTCAAATGCTCGCAGGCTTTGACACCGTGTCAAATGCTCGCAGGCTTTGACACCATGTCAATTCCAAACCCAGGCAGGTAATGCATCCGTTCTACGTGATTTCAAGGTTGGCTGACCGCATAGAATACCTATATACCGACCTATATATATACCAACAGCTAAATACGAGACCGATTAATTTTTCTATAAAATACGTTTTAGCGTGTATGTATGAATGCAAACATATCTGTGTATGTACGTTAGCAATAATACATTATTATTTGGCGTACGTATGCATGTATATATACATGAGTACATACATATATTCATACACATACATGCAAACGCACAAACAAAATTGGCAACATAAAAGAAAAAAGTTTGAGATAAGCAATGATGACGTAAAATGCCTGTGTGTGTGTGTGTGTGTGTGTGTGAGAGAGAGAGAGAGAGAGAGAGAGAGAGAGAGAGAGACTCTCTCTCTTTCAGAATCTACCTCATACACCCACACAAAAGCCGGCCGATATTTACACTTGAAACCTTTTTTGCCACCTCAATCTGAAGACACCTCGGGTATTATACCGTTTTCTAAGCGGAGCCCGACGGCGGTGGAAGCCTCAGTTCCTCTCTTAGGTCACATTTAAGGGAAATAGGTAGTTAGGGAGAGTATTGAATGAAGGATGAGATGGGTTAACACACTTGAGCTAAATAAGGTAAATTACCTAGGCCTGCATCTTGCACAGTCTTTCTTCAGACCCAAACCAAACCACACTAGGCCTATTCCGTTGTATTTTTTTACCCTAAACCAAAATTCTCAGTTTTCGTCATTTCTCGCTTATCATTAAACTTCAAAAATGTCCATAAATAAAGTCTAAACGATGTCAAAACCAACAACTTCCTCGCAAAACGATATCAAAATTCTGAATTTTCTTCAGCTCTCGACGATCACCAACCTCCAAAATTGTGATTAACTTTAAAAACGAAATCACAACGGAGACCAAAATCAATCCATTTTCCTCTTTTGCAGGACAAACTTCTGAACAAGTTGGACGAACACGAACCGGAGATGGCCATGACGCAAGAAGAGGAGGTGAGTTATTCTCTTGTTTTGTGTTCACAACTTTTCCAAGGAGAGCAGAAACCCAATTCGTTTACTTTTGCACACTTCTTCCCTCCTCTTTCTACTTTGTGAGAACACTCCGTATGTATGCGTGCGTGAGAAGACGTCATATACATCTTGTGTTTGTGAGAAGACGTCATATACATCTCGTGTGTGTGTGAGATGAGGCGTCATATACATCTATCATTGAGAGAACACGTCATATTGAGAGCGTTTCACTAACCTAGGCCAATGCAAGTTAATATACCTTTCACTTTGATCTAATGTAGCTTGGTGCGACTCTTAAATAGCCAAGTAAGACTTCTATACAACCTAGTGCGACTCTTAAATAGCCAAGTAAGACTTCTATACAACCTAGTACGACTTCTATACAACCTGATACCAATGCTATTATACCCTAGTGCGACTCAATATATAACTTTGAACGACTCCTATATAGCCTATAGTACGACCCATATAATATTACATAAACATTTGCTCGCGCCAATTAGACCAACAACCAACCTCTATAACATTCGCTTCAGCTCGCGAACGAACAATTAATTCAAAAGACATCGTCCAGACGCGCGCAATTTTAGCCAAGCACTTCGCAAACTATTAAATTTGAACCCGTTTTTCATTTAATAGCGAAAACATCACCATTTCAATTCGCGAGCTTGAGTCTTTAACACTCAAATCAGCAAACTGCATCAGTTGGTTTGTCAGACAGACAGACTGACCTACCAGGACACGCCCATGTTTTTAATTTACCAAAAACGCTGGTCGGTCTCTCTCTGAGAGAGAGAGAGAGAGAGAGAATGATGCGAGGCATATTGAATGCTCACTGTAGGCTAGGAGCTGTGACCTACTGTCAGAACATATCCCTTTTTATTTGAGAGAGAGAGAGAGAGAGAGAGAGAGAATCACTCTAGGCTAAGTTCTCTGACCTAACTTTCAGCAATTCTACATTTTTTTATTCGTTAATATTCTAACATTTCCTTTATCATTAAATTATATGTCAAGCCTTTATATAACACGTCACTGCCATCTGGTTCATATCACAATAGCTCTAAATATAATAATAATAATAATAATAATAATAATAATAATAATAATAATAATAATAATAATAATAATAATAAAAATAGTGAAACAGATGTAGCTATTAGCGAACAGCCCTAATGAAATATAAACCTTTTAGGACAGAGAAGATTTATATATATTATTATGTACACAAATAACTGTTAGGTGGATTTTGGGTAAAAAAAAAATGGCTATTGTTTGCAGAGGCTAATGACTTTTTTTTACTAGTATGCACTTGACAGAGCAGAGAGAGAGAGAGAGAGAGAGAGAGAGAGAGAGAGAGAGAGAGAGAGAGAGAGAGAGAGAGAGAGCAGTTTGTCTAGAGTCTAGACTCTACTTAGTAGTAGTACCATAAACATCGTTAAATCAATTCGGCCTCTGGCCAGTGGCTACTCAGGTACAGGAAGTAACGTAACAGACATATACATACATACTCTCTCTCTCTCTCTCTCTCTCACACACACACACACACACACCCATTCTTTGGACAATGCAATGCTCGATGCGTAAGTCGACGAGCGCTATCAGATATTCCCCTCTCTCTCTCCTCTCTCTCTCTCTCTCAGTAAACGTTTTGACGGAGCAGGTGAAACAGAAAATGACTGTAAAATTTCCTAAATAATTGTGTTTTTTAAAAGTTACCACTGACGAAATCAACATAGGTCTACCAGAATGGTTTACTCTCTCTCTCTCTCTCTCTCTCTCTCTCTCTCTCTCTCTCTCTCTCTCTCTCTCTCTCTCTCTCTCTCTCTCTCTCAGCAAACTTTTACACAGATCTGGTTAAAAAGTGTAAAATTGCCTAAATAATTGTCTTTTTAAAAGCTATCACTGACGAAATCAACATAGGTCTACCAGAATGGTTTACTCTCTCTCTCTCTCACCGAGATTCGTATTATGAATGATTCACGAATACCATTTCGTCTTCAATTAGCGCGACCCGTGGCTCGTAAGATATTCACGAAGACCCAAGAAGATTCACTCGCCAATGGTTTACTGATTATGCAGTTAAGAAGGGTTCGGTCCTTACCAATTTTAAGGAATATAGGTCTATATTTAACTCATAACAATTTACGGGATGTAGGCCTGTTTAACCATTAACAACTTAATGGATTATAGGCCTATTTAATTCTTAACAAGTTAAAGGATAAAGGCCTTTTTACTCCTTAACAATTTAAGAGATTATAATCCCCGAACTATTTAAGAGATAGGCCTATCTAATCCTTAACAATTTAGGGGATATAGACGGATAGACCTGTTGAACCCTTAACCATTCTGGGGATATGGAGATGTCTCATACTTAACGATTTAACGGATATAGGCTTACTACGCCTTTTTAGGCTCGAGTTGGTAAAACGAATTTTTTGTTTCTGTTTGCTTTATATATATATATATATATATATATATAATATATATATATATATATATATATATATGACTACGCACAGTTAGTATTAGTTTTCAATCAGATTAGCACTAAGTTCCTTAGGCAATTGATAAACCAGCTACCCACGGCGACTATTCAATAGCTGTAGACGAAACAATCAGAACTTCAAGTTCTCCTTGCCTTGCCTTGCCGCCTACTGAACCCCGCCCCCGAGCCCCCCAAACCCCAACTCTCCGTGTCGGGCCCTTCGGAAGCTTCAAACACCACAAACTTAGACCTAACTTCGTCTACTAGACTAACTACAGAGCAACTTGGAAACCAAAGTTATGCCAATAAACATGTTGTGTTCTACATATTACATGTAATAATTATATGTGAAAATGAGAGAGAGAGAGAGAGAGATGAGAGAGAGAGAGAGAGAGAGAGAGAGAGAGAGAGAGGGGATTAATGAATCCCTCCCATTCATTAATCCCTTACAAATGCGTACCAGACCTAACCATATGTTTCCAAGGGTTCAGGATGACCACATTTTTGGGCCGTATTTCAGCTCCAGGACCCATCTGGCGTTATGGACCGAGGCTAAATCCCGGATTCCAGTGGTGGAATGCTAGATTACTTTCCAATACATTTTAAATCTCCCCCCGGCCCCTAATCCCCCCCCCAAAAAAAAATTATACTTTTATTGTCAATATTCGGAGTTATTTTATATTGCAAGATTACGACATTACCACGTGGTACTTCCTTGCTAAGTCTGTCTTTTCTTTTCCCCTCTTAGCTGTCCAACTCCTTCAACTTGGTAGCCTTGGTAGGAAGTAATGGATGTTAACGTCCTTCTTCTAAAGCAATATCTATCGCTAAATGTGTAGTGATAGATATTGATTACGAAAATAAACGATGGAAAAATCAGGTACATCCACACTCCTCACATACACAGTAGATTGACTGCTTTTCAGTCAAGGACCCATATATATCTCTATATATATATATGATATATTATATATATATATATATATAATATATATATATATATATAACACTATATATATATATATATATATATATATATTTATAATACGACATATATAATTGTTAAGCGATATTTTTTAGTTGGTATTTTCAGATATAACACTATTTTATATTTTACATGATAATTTGAGGTTTAATTCAATTTTACGAGTGTTAAGAGATATATATTTGAAAAAAAAAAATTATAAATCACTGCACTGTTTACCTACAGCGTGAAGCTTAGGCCATCTATTGAAAGCAATAAATAAATAAATATAGTGATCAGTATATATATATAATAAAATAGCAAAATAAAGGAGGGAAATAGCGCGAAAAAAAAAATCACCCTCTCTTTTGCAGCTGTGATGGCAAAACTATTTTTTTTTTCTATTTCAAAAAGTCTCTTGGGAGACCGGACGAGATTTGCGTTCAAAGCTGTAATAAGCGCTGCAGTTTACGTTATTGGACGCCCGTCGTTCTTTGAACTTCAAGATTGTGGGTTAAAGGAAAAACCCTCTCTCTCTCTCTCTCTCTCTGTGTGTGTGTGTTGATGGCATGTTTATAACATCTTTAATATACATATTCTCAGTTTTTAGCCCCTTTATATAAACTCACTTTAGGTGTATTTGTGTATTTTACTTATCTGTATGGATTCTCTCTCTCTCTCTCTCTCTCTCTCTCGCAAATAACTGTTTGTTTCAACGACCTGGGCTTCAGCTTAACCACTAGAGGCTTAAGGGATCTGTTCAACCTTTATCTCACTACGGAAAATACATTTTATGTGACAATTTGCACACACGCTCTCTCTCTCTCTCTCTCTCTCTCTCTCTCTCTCTGATATATATATATATATATATATATATACTATATATATA
The DNA here is from genome assembly GCF_015104395.2 of Macrobrachium nipponense. Taxonomy (NCBI): domain Eukaryota; kingdom Metazoa; phylum Arthropoda; class Malacostraca; order Decapoda; family Palaemonidae; genus Macrobrachium; species Macrobrachium nipponense. The sequence goes on from NC_087214.1 coordinate 73,795,169, forward strand.
TATATATATATATATATATGTCGAATTTAAACTTAAAACATGACTTACATAGGCCTAGTCCTAACTACACTATGTAGTCTCCGCTAGCTTTTACTACTTAAACCAACAACTTACGAACGAATGCGTCATCTCGGCGTGACTGCGTGTCAATACGTTCGTTTTCATTCATGTATTCATGTCGTACACTTCCTGGCCTCCTCGCAGGAACCACTAAAATGAATACGAGACGAGGAGGTTCGGGGTTACTGCCATTTGTAATGCTTGAAGTCCTCCGGTAGCGTCTAGGCCGATGGTCGTTTCGTACCTCGTAGAATTCCCGCGTTTGTGTGTATGTATCTGTTTGTAAACGTTGGTGGCATGTGGCGTCTCACGCCCCTCTCTTATGCTGTCGTTGTTTTAATCGGTTTGGGAATGATATCGATAAATTTAGCACCATATTATATAGTAAAAACAGACTATCTTTCTGTAACCCGAGATTTCACAAACGCCCCTTCAAAGCTCACTTATCTTCGCCCTACAAAGCTCGGCAATATAGCCCCCTGTATCCGCTTTTGTTTTTATCGCTTTCTTTATCTTGTTTCCCTTATCTTGACCGTATTCTCTCTATCTGTCTCACGGTCGTCGTAAAGATAAAGATAGAGAGAGAGAGAGAGAGAGATATTGTAGCCCTACCAAAGCCAGACGATAGCGGTCGTTCCACGTACCCTAAGTGCTACGTTAATCGCAGCGACGAGAGAGAGAGAGAGAGAGAGAGAGAGAGAGAGAGAGAGAGAGAGAGAGACCCACTAGGCCTAAGCAGTGACCTGGTCACACAGTGCCTATGAATCTGAAACTCTAAGCAGTGAAGTAGCCAATCCCTAAGCTAAATACCTTCCACAGAGCCTATGATTCTGCGACTCTAAACGGTGACGTTTCTATTTAGCCTCCTCTTCCTCCTCCTCTTTCTCTTCCTCCTCCTCCTCTCAAGCTCTCACGGGCCCACTCGGAGGATCGATTTCGTGTTCAGAACGTACGTGCTTGACTGGGATTTAGCACAAGGGCCTAGCCCCTGGGAGCCGTCGACAAAGATCTGATGGAAATAACAGATATAAAATCTTCTCTAATTACGTAATCACATAACAGTAACTCCCCTTAAGATAACTACTACTTATATAACAAATTTAACTGCTCCGGCATATACGCCTTAGTAGGCCTATAAGTACTATCACTATATCTCCCCCACCAGGAATGATGCCGGCATTTGGAGTAGGCCTACGGAGACGATAGGACTTGATAAACGCATTGCTATATAAATATTTCATTCAACTACGCATATATGGGTTGCTGTTTGTTTAATGGCATCGCACAGCCAAAAGTCTTTATGTGAGAAGTAAATAGGATAGTGAAGTTGATTTTTTGTACAGGATTAAATTTGTGGGATTTGTCAATACGTGAAAATGTATCTTTCTCCGTTTGAATTATCGTGGTTATGTTAACGTGGTTATAGGAGAGGTTAGGTATACATATATACATACTTATACAAAGACATGTACACATGCATACATAATACATATATACATAAACACAGACACAGACACACACACACACACACACACACACACACACATATATATATATATATATATATATATATATATATATGTATATATATGTGTGTGTGTGTGTATAATATACATACATAAACTGAGTATCTATACAGAGACATGCATACATAATATATGCATACATACATACATGCACACAGACATACATGCACACAGACATACATACATATATATATATATACATATATATATATATATATATATATATATATATGTGTGTGTGTGTGTGTGTGTGTATAATATACATACATAAACTGAGTATCTATACAGAGACATGCATACATAATATATGCACACAGACATACATAATGTATTATATATATATATATATATATATATATATATAAATATACATACATAAATTTATGAGTATGTATGTATGTATATATGTATCCATCTACCTTCACGTATCCACTAAACATCAAAAAACCCTAATGCAGAAGATAAAATAAATAAAAATTCTAAAAACCATAAAATTCCCAAAAAACACAGACTATACTTACGCTCCAAATCTCGCACGAAGAAGAAAAAAAGCAAGAAAGACAGATAGATAAACAGAGAGAGAGAGAGAGAAAGAGAGAGAGAGTGAGTGAGAGAGAATCAATAATGGCATGTCAAGGGAGAGAGAGAGAGAGAGAGAGAGAGAGAGAGAGAGAGAGAGAGAGAGAGAGAGACCTCAACAAGGAAAGGCAAGCCTTAGTAAAAAAAGAATCGATGGACAAGAATAGAAGAATTTTGTAGGGAGGGAGGGAGGGGGTAGTAGAGGGAGGGAGGGGGAGGGGATGGGGAGGGTGAGGGGTTGGGGAGAGAGAGAGAGAGGGGGAGGGGGTTGGTTAGCCATGAAGTCCCAGCATTCATTCGTCCATAAGGTTCATATGAATATATATATATATATATATATATATATATATATATAAATATATATATATGGGATGAGGTTGCAACCCCTACTTCCTAAAACCTAATGGGCCATTGATGATGCCTAGCAAAAGCGTTTCTGAGTGGTGCTGGTACCCCGTCCAAGCAATGACTATGGTCAATTTCATCTTCTTGCTCGTGAGAGAGAGAGAGAGAGAGAGAGAGAGAGAGAGAGAAATAGAGAGAGAAAAAAAAAAATTACTATCATATAATATCTTTCTCATCAATGGGATGAACTACTATATTAATGAATTAATGATAAGATCCATTTGTCAGTGTAAAGTAAAAGAGAGAGAGAGAGAGAGACGAGAGAGAGAGAGATCTATCAAAAATGAAAACACATGACAAACCTGATGGTCTCTTCCTGCCGCAACACCACCGTCCCCCACCCCCCTATCCCCTACCCACCCCCCTGGGGAAATCACATATCCCTTTCCAGAGTGACAAAGCAAATGGAATGAACAGCGCCTACTGCTCTTTCCAGTTCTTCCCCCCCCCCCTCCTTCTTTTCCCCCCCCCCCCCCCCCCTCTCTCTCTCTCCGGTCCTCTCTCTCTCTCAATTTACTAATATTTTTTTTTCATTTTTAGTAATTTAAATTCTCTCTCTCTCTCTTTCTCTTTCTCCTCTCTCTCTCACTCAATTTACTCATATTTTTTTCATTTTTAGTAATTTAATTCTCTCTCTCTCTCTCTCTCTCGCTCTCAATTTTCTTATATTTTTTTTCATTTTTAGTAATTTAATTCTCTCTCTCTCTCTCTCTCTCAATTTACTCATATTTTTTTATTTTAAGTTATTTAATTATCTCTCTCTCTCTCTCTCTCTCTCTCTCTCTCTCTCTCTCTCTCGCGCGCACTGCGGAAAAGGCTGTGGCCGGGTTTATTGGCAATCTCGTTTTGTTTGGCAACCCCTCGTCTGTGCCCGGCACTACGACGACCTCTCTCAGATAGCTTATTACGATTAGCCAGAGAGAGAGAGAGAGAGAGAGAGAGAGAGAGAGAGAGAGAGAGAGAGAAGGCATTACCAGCAACTGACAAAAATGCGGGTTGATCAGAGAGAGAGAGAGAGAGAGAGAGAGAGAGAGAGAGAAGGCATTACCAGCAACTGACTAAAATGCTGGGTGATAAGAGAGAGAGAGAGAGAGAGAGAGAGAGAGAGAGAGAGAGCGAAGGCATTACCAGCAACTGACTAAAATACTGGTTGCTCAGAGAGAGAGAGAGAGAGAGTACTACAATAATAGTAATTTCTTAAATAAGACGAATATATCAAATATAAGTTATCTGTCACTGTGTAACCGAGAGAGAGAGATAGAGAGAGAGAGAAAGAGAGAGAGGTGGCAAGCTTGTCATGTTCAATACGTTTATGGCTGTGAAATTCTTTCAGGGCTGAAGGTCAAGTGGGTTTCGTTCTAAAAAAAATTTATATGTTTTCATTTTATTTTCATTAAATTATATGTTAATTTTTTCATAATTTTCATTCATTTGTTATGGTTCCTCTGGGATTTATATATATATATATATATATATATATATATATATATATATATATATATATATATATATATATTATTATATATATATATAGATCTCCCCTTTCTTATCACATTCATAAACACCTAATTAATTATATTCACGTGTTTCATACATTTCCTTATTCTATTCACGTTACGCTCCATCTCCCAATCCATTCACCCAACTTCTGACCTGTCAATCACCCAAAATTAAATCCATAGACAGGTAATCCCAAACCGAGTGTGTCACCCATGACGTCATCGTTCCCGTATCCCCAATCAATAGCCGGAATTCCATTACGAGTTCCCCAGCCAGCCAATGGGAAGCTGCGGATCCCGAGACCTTGGGGGTGACGTCGCGGGGTTGCCGACCAATCAGCGGGCCCCGATGACGTCTAGGCCCGGCCTCTGATCAATAGGGCGTTGATGACGTCAGAGCCCCATTCGGCCAATCGGAGGCGGGGATTTCCCTGACGTCACGGGTGCGTCAGAGTTCGTAGTATGGGATAGGGCGGGATTTGTCGCTATGAAAGGTTCCAACGCTGCCCCATTCGCTTGATTAATGGAGTGGGCACAGTGCTGCATACCCTTGGGCACTATATTTGGGTGCCCAGATGAGGATGGTACTCTTGCTTAGGGAACGGATTCAGGACTGCTAAGACTGCGTCTGCAGTTAGGGGGCAGCGTTGTATGAGAGCATGGCTCCCTTTTAGGGGGCAGGAGGTGTGTGGGGGCTGTTTTAATATATCTCGGCAGTGACAGCCTACTACAGCCCGTTAGGCGTTAGTTAAACAGCTTCTCCTCCCTGCCTTATTTCCTCTCCTCTCCTTCTAACACTTGAATTCTCAGGCATCTCGAAACACCACAGATGCAGCCTTCAACCATCTTCATCTTGAGCCTTCTGTCTCTTATATCATTTTCATATGAAACCCACACTCTACTTCCATAAAGGAGAGTTGGCTCAACGTGCCCTTTCCAGCATTCAAGCAGTTGAACCACTTGCCTCATTCTTTATCTAAACACACTTGTTTTTCCCTCTCAATTTGCCTTTAATCAATTTTGATTATATATATATATATATATATAATATATATATATATATATATATATATTTCCTTATGAAGGTCAAATGTGTTTCCTTCTACTACACCACTCAACCAACAACCAGGCCTAAGAGCTTTGATCTCGCCCGGCAACTGGTAATGTCGCCCCCCTGAAGAGAGTTTTGGGGAGGTGGGGGTGGATATAGGGAGGGGGGACCCCCTCCCGAAACATCAATAACCCCCCCCCTCTCCCCCGTCTCCCTAACCCGCCCTCTCACCCACCCATCCTATAACCGCACAACGTCATGAATTATTTATCTCGTGAGATGATATCCTTTTTTTTTTTTTATTCATAATTTTACATTGATTTCCGTTACAGTTTTCTTAACTTGAAGGAATTTTGTAATGATGCGTTGTGTCTGGTTAGTTACTGGACTGGTGATCGCCGAGAAATGCATATATGTCCTTGGCGCATAGACCACTGAACGTCTTCGGAAGAATAGGTCAGGTTTGTAACTTCAATGTTTGCTGAAAGCCGAAATGGTAGTATTCATTCAGCCATCTATATCATTATTATTATTATTATTATTATTATTATTATATCCCATCTATGATCTATATCACTAAAACCAGATTCTATCATCTCTAAAAACAAACATAAAACTTATTTTCAATTTAGATCCGACCGAAGGTCAAACCGACTATTAATACCTACATAAATAAAATGACAGTTAATTGCTACCCCGTTAAAACTCTGATAAACACTAAACCGAAACACAATCGTTCGCGCCATTATAAACGGTAAAAAAATAACAGCTCATTAATAGTAAAGTTCCGCCAATTAGTTAAACGTCATCATTAAATATGACACGTCTATTTCCACAATTAAGAGCCGCCAACGGGCCCGGGCTAGTGTTGGCGTACAGCTGGCGGCTCGATCGCAACCGGATAGCGAACGGATCCGAGTCAAACCGGATCGATCTCTCGCCCGGTCTCGGGGTAGCAAGTGTATGTATATTAGTACTATTCTGGGCCCCGGATAGAGATCGATTTTCGATTCAAATGGTCATTCGAGAAGTTGGAGGCGGGGTGGGGGTGAGAGGGAGGAGGCGAGGAGAATAGGGTTGTTCCTTATCTCTCTCTCTCTTAAAAACCTAGTTTCTGTCTTTTTTTCTATCAAATGGAATTTTTTTCTGGAGCAGAATCAGTCTCTCTCTCTCTCTCTCTCTCTCTCTCTCTCTCTCTCTCTCTCTCTCTCTCTCTCCAAGAGGCACAGGTTCTATTTGTCTTTTGTTTTTTTTACCAAGTAGTACCAACAGGAATTTTTGCTTCCCGTGGCTGAAGTTTAAAACAGTTCGTAACAAAAGAAAAAAAAATTCCTTTCACTGGCTAAGTTTAAATCGATCATTCTTGAACGGTTATTTTTTATCTTTTGCATTTTATTTTTTATTCAACAAGTGAAAATGGTCACTCAAAACTGCTACGAAAAATAAAACTAGACACAAAATACCTTAATTAAAAGCACACATTGAGAAACTCGGGATAAGTGTGCTGTCTTTTCATGATAGTTCGGTCATCGACGTTCAAACAGACATTTATTGAACGAAACGCTTTGAAAATAGTCCCATGCATTTACTATAGCCTATGGATTCATCTTTTTAAATCTGGTACCTTGTTAGGAATGTAAAGCCTATTAGGTCCGTTCTTTGTATATTAATATCATACGTAACCTAATAAGCTGTCCATTTCCAAATGATTATAATATCAGCTTCTCACAAATCACATATTAGAACGATTATCCTGAGCAAATTCTTTTAATACATGCTTACAACATTCTCCTCGTCACAGGAATTAACGCCATCTATCGGCAGTTTCAAAATAATAATAATAATAATAATAATAATAATAATAATAATAATAATAATAATAATAACTTTTACAAGAGCTAATTAAAACTTTGCTCACGAATTCGGCGAAGTAAACCTGTCAAGTTCATATACCAGTTACTTCACCGGATTAACAATTCATAGTTGGCAACTCCGTTGAGACTCTAAGAGAGTTGCCAGGTTCTTTGAGAAGGACTTCGTTACGTAAAATTGAAACCTTGAAAATTTGACGATTTTATAATATTTGTTTTATTGTTCGCGTGAATTTATCCATATGTTCACTCAGTGTAAGATTAAATAACCTATTCTTGTGGAAACTTCATAAAATATATCTATTTCGCCGAAAATACATTACGATCACTACAAATAAATCAGTCTTTGTAAAGATCGTCATTGGTTCCTTAAATAGTCGAGATAAAGCACATTCTTCTAAACGGCTTCTTCAACATGAAAGGAGAGAGCGAGAGATCTTGCAAAAGATTTTCTCTGTTATCTTTTCTCTTCTATTTTTCTTTCTCCGCAAACTTTTTCTCGTGAACCCAAACACGCATCGTTTCCTAAAATAGCCCTTTTCATTCTGCAAATGCAATGATCAATCGATATGCGATGGAGAGCTTTTTAAATCTGTATTTAGTGGAAAAATGTATTCGTGATGCTTTTGTGAATGCACTACCTGAGCTTATATCTATCTATCTATATCTATGTATATATATATATTATTATTATTTATTATACATTAGTATTATAATATATAGATAATATATATATATCTATATATATATATATATATTATATATATATTATTTTTTAGAGGACTTTAATTTTGCAAAATGTTAAAATAATCACATTTAGTAAGATTATCGCTATAATTATGAAGCATAGTACTCTACTCCACTAAGCACTGCTACCAATGGTGCACGTACAAATCATACGCCTAGGCTTAATAATTTCACTATTTTTTTTTTTTTTATAGGCTCTCAAACTTGGGAAATGTTAACATTATTGATGACATTTAGTAGGAATATTATTTTAAATAATTATTAAGCATAACACACTAACTCCACTAAGCACTGCCACCAATGGTGAGCGTGCCAGCAAGAGACCTAGGCCTACTAATTCCACTGCTCTTTTCTTTACAGTGCGTGATCTGCGTCCATGCAAAGGCCACGATGCAGACCTTCCCCTGTGGCCACCGCGTCGTCTGCAGGAAATGCTTTGTCAAAACGATTCAGGTGAGAATGGGGCGAGAGTCTGTCTCCCTTGGCGAGTTTTTGTCAAACCCGTATACTTTTAGTTAAGGGGAAATAAATAACTTTTCTGGTGAGTGTTTTGTCATAATCATTTAGTTAAGGATAGAGGTGAGTTTTCTGTCAAAGCCGTTTAGTTGAGGAGGCCGGTCCTCTGTAAACCTGTCTTCGTCAAAAGGTATTCAGAAATGAGACTAAGGAATTTAGATAATCAGACAAATTCTCTGTAGACTTATGTTTGCCAAAACGATTCAGGTAGTGGCTACGCTACTTCTAGAGAATGCTTTGTCAAAGCCAGTTGTGAGAAGTGAGACTCATGCAGAAAATGCTTTGTCAAAGCCAGTTAGTTAACGAACTTATTTTCCTCATAGCCATCAATTTAAGGAATATAATTTGTCTGAGGAGAGAGAATTATCGAAGCCACTTGAGCCTTTTGTAGAGGTAGTTTTGTCAAAGGTATTTAGCCAAGAAAGCCAATGCGTTGTTTGTAGAAGGTACTTTGACGAATATACTTCTTGTGTTTTAAGTTCAGGTACAAGAGAAAATTAGAAATTCTTACAAGGAAATCTGTCAGCGGTGCCTCGTCAAAATGATATTGCGTAGAGGAGGAGGCTTTGTCAAAAATCAGAGCACTGAATCGTTAGAGCAAACTCTACGCACTATAAATCCGCCTCTGACAATTATTAATAGCAATAATCACTTATAATCAGGTGTACCGATGCGTCCTGAAAAGTTATTCCACCCGTAAAACATTTCCGTTACGTAAATATTATCGTTTCTAAATCAAATTTGTTGACGTCCTTCTCCGCCTGATCGAAATACTCACAAAAAAAGTTAAACCCATCCAAAATTACCCGGAATAATTAGGGAGATAATTGTAGACGTAATGAGAGCGTCGGATTTGGCACGCTTGTTATTTCTGCGTCAGATATATCACTTTGAAAAAGGCTGCATTGGTTGTTTTTTTCCCTGTACAGAACGTGTCCTTGTATACAACGGCCCTTTGTTCAGGAGAAGTTTTAATCCTGCCGTGTTTGTCCTGTACAGAACATGTACAATTTCTGTACAGAACGTGTCCTTGTATTGAATGGCCTTTGTTCGAAATGGCTATCCTAAATTTGTTTTTTTTCTGCGCAGAACAAGTCCTTTTCCATGTACAGAACGTGTCCTTGAACCGAACGCCACCACCGTGTTCAGAATAAGTTCTAAATTTGTTAAATTTCGTGTACAGAACATGTCCCCTTCCCTGTACAGAACGTGTTCTTGTATAGAACGACCGTTTGTTCAGAATAATTGCTAATTTTGTTTGTTTTGCTGTACAGAACACGTCTTCTTTTAGTTTTGTTTGTTTCTGTCCATCGATACAAATACCATCAATACCTCATTGAAACTGGGTGGTATCTATAGCGGCGATATTAAAAAAAGCGATATTTATTTAAAAAAGAAAAGAGCTATAAGCTTTCCTGAACTAATAGTCCTCATTGTTACGTAGGAAAGCTTGTAATCTTTTTTTAAAATAAATATATCCGCTAGATACCATCCGGTTTCAATGAGATCATGTTAGTAATTCTATACATAGCATATATATAATATATTATATATATATACTATGTATATATATAATGTATATAAGATGTATGTATTGTATACACACATATACTATATATATATATATATATATATATATATATATATATATATATTTAATCACCCTGTGGTATAGGGACGTAAGAATACTACCACCGTAGGTCCTGCCTGTCGTAAAAGGCGACGAAAAGGACAGCTGCTGCCTTGCAGTCGTAGTTTTTTTTAGTCAAAGGCTAGGCCCACCGCCAGTAACTGTGGAAACTGCTGCCTTGCAGGTAGACTTTTTAGTGAAAAGGCGAGGCCCACCGCCAATGACTGTGGTTGACGACAGCAAGGGCATGCGGTCGTAAAACCCCCTTTGCCAAACAATAAACCATTGCCTGATGCCGTAAGGAAAGGCGCATCAGGCAACCGACCCCTGCGTGTAGGGATAACGGTGGGATAGAAGAAAATATATATATACATATATGTATAAATAAATGCATACACATTGTACACATACAAGTCATTACATAAATAGAACGGGATAAAAATAGCAACACAACGTAAGTCTCAAAGAGAGATCTCTCCAAGAAATAGATATATATATATTTATACGCCTCTCTCAACCGGATCCGATGTCCACCCCCAGGTACAATTGATGACGTCAGGCGGTGATGATGACGTCACAGCCCAGGGACGAACCCCCCCCCCCCCCACAAAAAAGTGGAGGAGGGAAGGAGGGGAAGACCCATTCGAGCGGGCAGGGTTCCCATAGAAACCCCCTACGTTTATTTCGTTTTTTGTTTCTCTGGAAAAAGGTCGTTCTATTTATGTAATTTTTATATTGTTGGGGGGGGGGGTTGGAGGGGGGGAGTGGGGGTACGTTTATACCGCGGGCGTTTTTTTCTTGGTTTTTTATTTAGATTTTTTTTTTATCGGGGTCAACATTTCTTTGGCTTATTTGTTAACAATAGTATATATATATATATATATATATATATATATATATAATATATATATACATTACATATAAATATATAACTAAATAAACATTTTTATATTATATATATATATATATATATATATATATATATATATTATGTAGATATACGTACACACACAAATATATATAATATATATATATATATATATATATATGAACAGATCATTTATATATATAGTATATATACACATACATAATACGTTTATTACTATCCCAGGAAAAACAAATGATGTAACCATCCCTGATGTTATATTTCTCGGTAATGGAAAGACAAATCCTTTGCATTGGCATGCTCCAAAAAGTCCTACACCGACCCCCCCCCCCCCCCCCAACCCACGCACAACAGTGACGTCATCTACCTACGTCACTGATTAAGCCTCCGCTGCCATAAAATATGATGAGACGACCAGTTTCATCTTGGTGTCGCATAATTTCTAATTAAACGCGAGGTCGGTCTCTTCATTTCGACGTGGTCTTCCTATTTAGTGGTTGGCGTGGATAAGATGCTATAGTGTGTGTGTGTGTGTGTATACAGGGTGTCCATAAAGTCCCAGTACCATTCTGAGCTATAAATACTTATAATGGTACTGGGACTTTATGGACACCCCGTATATATATATATATATATATATATATAATATATATATATATATATATATATATGTGTGTGTGTGTGTGTGTGTGTGTGTGTGTGTATAACTGAATCACGAAAAGTTAGGAACGTGATAAATCCATAAATAAGGTTATATGCCACGAAGGGAAAATAAACAACGGGGTACCAGCAAGATCTTTCGACGTTCAAACGCTTGAACATCGAAAGATCTCGCGGAAACTCCATTGTTTATTTTCCCTTCGTGGCATATAACTTTATATATATATATATATATATATATATATATATATATATATATATATATATATATATATATATATATATATATATATATATATATATATATATATATATATATATATATATATATATGTATATATATAGGGGAAGGTGGGGTAAAACGGCACGCTTAAGGTTTGAGTCCAATATATCTAAAGACTGTTATTTTTGTTCTCATCTTTGTTCATCAATAAACAAAATAAACTCTCTTTGATAGATATATTTTTTCATACTTTACCCAAGAAAATTGACAAAAGAAAATAGACCCTGGTGGGCCATTATGTGCACTGGTTAGGGCAAAATGGCCCCTCATGAATAAACACTTGTTAACACATCTCAGTCTGTGTTTTCACATAGAGTACCAGTTAATGTACTAAATACAAAAATGAAATAAATATTCAGCACACAACTTAAAATTGTTAAGTTCTCATAACTCTAGAAAGTAATTGGTCTTTGGCTAAATATAACTAAAAATAATAATCTCTTATCATTCTACTTAACAGTCATAAGTGACGTTGCCTTGCATGGCAAGTGATTATTGTTCATATAAAATATAAAACATATTGTCCTTTTATATGTCCAAAGAAATGGTAGCTTATTATCAACAAAAATTAATGCCTAACTAAATATAAACCTATGTACAAAATTTGCAGCTGAATTCATAATCATCTTCATCTACACCTGCACATCCGTCATGAGCCCAGTATTTACAATCACCTCCTCTCTCTCTTACTGTATTTTTCACTGTAGTATAAACAGAATGTCTCGTCATCATCCTCGGACTCCCTTGATTCATGTTGAGTGACAGTTGATGCATTAAGACACAACCTGAAACCTTCTTTATTTTCTGATGTACTTTACCACTCTTATGTTTAGCTGCTAATGGCATTTTTTGTTTTCTTTTTATCCTTCTCACTTAATTTTTCCTTTCTTACTTTACGCTTTGCAATAACGCGACCTGCTTTAGGAGGAGGACTTATTTCAAATGGAGAAATATAACCAGAAGCGCTAGCAGCGGGTGGGTCTGGGTCTTTAGGAACTTGCTTCTCATGAGGAGTAGGCCTATAGCTACTGGGGTATCATTAGGAATCTAACTTCATCAAATCATAGGAGCTCCTGAATATATCATCAATAAAGTTTGAGTAGCAAGTACTGTATTTACTTACAAATTAATACATTTTGTTGATATTTGTGGCTAGAAATCTAACTGAACAAATAAATAAATGAAATAAGAAATTAGGGTGCTGGCTCTAATTAGAACCAGCAAAGGGAAAGCATAACTCAAAGCAGAAAAAAATAATATTGGAAGCCTCTGTAAGAAAACAGACAGTTTTAAAGAACATTATAGGATATAATAAACCGCAGAGGCTATTTTGACTATAATAATTAATATAAATGTAAAATATTTGCCTGTATCGTATCTGAGGGTAAAGCAGACCACCTTAGGGTAAAATGGAGTACTGTGCCATTTTACCCCAGGCACAAATGTGCCGTTTTGCCCCCATGGCAATAAATATGTTGACAACAACCTCGCCAGACTACAGGAACTGGAAGTGTAGTTTTCTCTAGCCAGCCTTATTCACAGGATAATATTAAAGACTTGTGCATTGTTGCATTAAATTATAAGTCACGGTGTTCCTACTAACACGATTTTATCCGACCCTTACCAGTAGATCAGGAGGTGGTGAAAATTTCAGGGGGATTTTGCACATAAACAAAACATGGCTTTCAACTAGCACTTATGTTACAGCTGACTGAGGAACCAAAGATTTAGTACATACACATCCCATGAGTTGGTAGCGCCAAGAAACCAAGAAACGGCTGGGGTCCATATTACCATCTTGTGCCGTTTAGCCCCACCTTACCCTATATATATATACATGTAAGAGTGCATACTGAAGACAATTATCCTTGAAAATAATAAAACTAACCATTTTGTTTACTTTTTTCTAAATCATTCTCCATGTAATCAATACAAAGCCTTTTGTTTACCCTTTTCGGAATAATCCTCAAAAATACTATGAAAAAACAAATCCTTTATTCAGTTTTCCTCCAAAATAAAAAATATAAAAAAGTTTTCGTTGACTTTTTTTATTATCCTCCAGAATAAAAAAGAAAACCTTTTTATTTACATTTGTTCAATTATAGCCCAGAATACTAAAGAAGCTCTTTTTTTTTATCCTCCAAAATAAAAAATGAAAGCCTTTTTATTTATATTTTTCTAAATTATCCCCCAAAATGCTATGAAATGCGAACCCTTTAATTATATTTTTAAATTATAAATTACAAAAAAATTAACTTTTGTTTACCTTTTCTTCAGTTATCCTCAAAAATAATAAAAACGAACCCTTTCGATAATTTTTAAACAAATTATTTTCACTACTTTTATATTTAAACTTCAAATTAATCAAAACAGAGCCTTTCATTTACCTTTCGTTTCCATTGCCTCCAAAACAGCGTGAAAAGAAACCCTTCTTTTAATTTATAAACAAATTATGTTCACTCATTTCACATTATCCTCAAACCAATTACCTCCAAACCTCCAAAACAGCATGAAATGAAATACTTCTGTTAATTCATAAACAAATTATCTTCACATTTCAAATCATCCTAAAAAAATCAAAACAGAGACTTTTATTTACCTATCGTTTCAATTCCCTTCAAAACAGTATGAAAAACAAACTCTTCATTTATTTCAAATCAATCCAAAATATAATCAAAACAAACCTTGTCGAGCCCCCTTAGTTTACCTTTTTTGACAGCTGTCACTTAACGCCCGGTCTTTCATTCAGGTGGCGGTCAGCCAGCGCCTGCTGCCGCTGAGGTGCGTCGTCTGCCGCGCCAAAATCCTGAGGCTCCGTCAGGCTCGGGACGTCCCCTTCCCAACGTCCGTGTCTCAGTACTCCATGACGGCGGCGGCGGCCATGGCGGCTTCGAGCAGGTGCATGCCTACCTCCATATCCCTCTATTCCTTCGGGTCGGGATCTTCCGGCATATCAGGTAAGGTATCGAATGTAAGCAATCCGGTAACGGACACTTTTGAATCACTCTTTCACTTTTCCACAGCCAGACTGAGCTTAGGGGTGAGCATCTTTTGAATGTTTAGAAAAAGCATAGATGATGGCTTTTGAAATGTTGAAGAAAGACCAGATGAGGGCTTCAGGATTTTTTCTCTAGGGGTCATATGGCATATTAGTTACCGTACTGACTTTACTTACAACAACACCACAAATACTTTTTTAAATCAGTTGCATGGTCTTCAATGGACGAAACAGAGTGTGCCTATGGGTAAGCATCTTTTGAATGTTTAAGAAAATCATCTTTCGAGTATTAAAAAAATCTTTTGAATGCTTTTAAAAAAAATTTATAATTGAAGGCTAGGAAAATTTTAATGCATACTATTCCTCGGGATCTTATGGTATGTTAGTTACTGTACTGACTGTAGACGACAAAACAATAAACACTGTTTGAATCACTGGTGCACAGTCTCCAACGGACTTAACAAACTATACTCTTGTTTTTTTTCAATCTGTACATCCGCCTGTGGTGTTTGCGCATGGTATCAATGCGTCCAGGGCTTTAAACAATATCCTATTTCGAATATTAACGGTGTAATTCGCATACAGTAAATTATTAAAACACTTTTCAGTTGCAAATGTATACCCAGATATCCTTTTATTTACCTAAAACTTACACATAGCGTAACTATTTAAAACCCGGGATGCAGTGTTACCATGCGCGACCACCACAGGCTGATGGACAGATGGAAAAAAACAGAGTATAGACCTAGGGGGAAGCATCTTTTGACTGTTGCAATTCAAAAAGGTTTTATTTTATTGTGCGTCCCTTCGATAAAGACTACTGATAGCCTCTTAGCTTACAACACACCCCAGTATCTATAGTTAAAGCCTTTTCTCTCATTTTCCATGGCAACTGGTTCAGTTCTATCCAAACCATGTTGGTCTGCCCACCTCCCCTCCACAGTATCCTCTCTCACCGCCTTTCACTCTTCAACTTCTAAACCATTACAGTTCTTATAGTCCCCTGGGCCATTGGTTCTATTCTGTCTCAAACATGCCGAGCTAGCAGGTATAAGTCTCATAAGAGGTTACTTCTGACATTATTATTATTATTATTATTATTATTATTATTATTATTATTATTATTATTATTATTATTATTATTATTATTAACCAAGACCCTTTCTTAACAAGTCAAATTAATATTATTCAATAAAATCATTGTTTCAAAGCAGCCAGTTTCTCTCATGACTACATTACAATTTTAGTGATGTGTCTCAGTTGTGTCCCACGACAGTGCTTGCAGTAATGACTCTCAGTCATTCCCGATGACTCGGAAGCGACGTAACAATGATTCATCCTTGTCAATTGGATTTCTTTGTGACAAATGCATACCTAGTATTGATTAATTGACATCGTAGGGGATATAAATTACCTTAATTCAGGTATAAGTTTCATAGGTATTTCCTTAGGCAATGATTCAATACGATGAAATAATTCATTAAAATAAGTTAGTAACTTCAACAATGGATCGGTATAATGAGACAATGAATAATATTTAGTTGATAGCAATTAATGATAATTTAATGGCTCACTTGTGAATGCTTTCGAGGAGTATGCAAAATTGTTCGACTACCATTTGGCAAGCTGCCTCCACTAGAGAGAAAGTTGCCAGCTAGCTCATTATTAAGATACTTCCCATATTGTTTCTCGTATAACTTTTCTATTGAGGCTTTTGTATTGTTCAGCTTAAAACCGAGAAGACATTAGGAAGTCCTGATAAATTACTAGAATAACCAGAGGGTCTACCCCATATGCTTTCCTCTCCAAATTCAACACATTTATTTATCATCTTCCCTTTATGCATTGATGTTAATAAACTATAATTTCAACCACCCCACCCCCAGCACAAAAAGGATGCTCCCCTGTAGGAGGGTAGTGCCATCAGTGGACCTCATGTGGTGCGCTGTAGGCATTACTTAAGGTTCTTTGCAGCGTGCAACCACTTTCGTTCCTTTTACTGTACCTCCTTCCATATTCTTTCTTCCTTTTACTTTCCACCCTCTCCTAATACTTGATTCGTAGTGCAACTGCTTTGAGGTTTTCCTCCTGTTACACCTTTCAAACCTTTAACTGTCCATTTCCATTTCAGCGCTGAATGACCTCACAGGTCCCAGTGCTTGTTCTTTGGCCTGAATTCTATATTCAACTCAACTAAAAGGAAGCAAGCTCCCTCCGGTGGCTCTCGGGCCTCTTGGTAACCCACGACTGCTTGCACAAGACCTCTCCATATTCACGTTCCCCTGTTGATGCTGCGTCTCTCCTCCAGTTATTCTCAGGAACCTCCACTTCCAATTCTCTCAGATCTAAAAGGTTGTTCTGAGAACTTTGTCTAATGAGGATCTCCTCCTCCAAACCAGGGATCTCCAACGTGAGCAGCGCGAGCAGCAACAGCGGAGGGTCCTACTACAGCACAGGGATACGTGGGAAGTTCAGCAGGCAGATCCCGACGGGCGGCTGTAACAGCGTCAGCGGTAACAAACGGCTTCAGGGCAAAAAGGTTTGTTTTATATCTGCAGACTAACTCATTACTTCACCTGCATTTGCTGCCTCTTTTCACAGTCGCCGGTTGATGAAGTTGTTGTCCGCAACCACTGGTCACATCACGTCTCATTTGTGTCTTCTTTTCTGAATTCAATTTCCACACCAAACTAGTCACTCTCCTGTTTACAGATTCACTTAAAAGCTTCTGTTTGTTTATAATATCACCTTCAGTACCACAATACAATAGATGCGACATCTCAATAAATTCCACTTTTAGCTTGCTCCAGATTCATGTCATTTATGTTGGGTCTGGTCGGTACTTGGAAGTGCAAACAACTTCAAAGACTAGTCGAGATTGGCTAAAGAGGCCTTTGAACAGTGGTTTGACTGTATTCTGTAAATTCATTGCATATCCTCTAGTTTAGTTTAGCCTCAATGTGTTATACCAACTCTAGCGCATTGTCCTCTAAGTTGACTTAGCCTCAACTTGTATGCATTTCTGGTTGCTGCAGATCTATCTAACCTCAACTTTAATGGCAATGGTAACTAGAAACACCAGTAGTGGTAAGAGCCATCTGTGGCATCAGTATTGTTACTACCTAACCACAGTAATGTTAGCAGCAGAGGGCTTCTCCCTCCAAACACGTCTCCCCCAACCACTCATCACTCCTCCTCACCTCCCGACAGGTCTCGAGCAAGAGCGGAGCGCGGAGCAAAGAGCCGCTGATCAAAGGTCTTCCCCAGATCCACATCGACGAGTACCGGGAGATCCCCTGCAGACCCGCGCCCGTATCCCGTCCACCCAGGGTCCACATAAGGGAGAACAAAGTCGCTCCTCAGGTGATCCATCGAGCGGACCGTTGCTACTTGGGCTGTCACCCGAGTGACGGTGGCTTCACAGTTTCACAGTTTCATGGTTTCACAGTTTCTTTCTTATCAGTAATGTATGGAAGTGCACAGCTGTATTGTGAGCAATTTTATGCTTCCTTTTGTTCTATGGAGTGAAGAAGTTGCTTGTAATGTATGATGCTAGCCAAGTTTTCTTGCATTTATTGTAAAGCTGTCCTAATATATGTAGTATATATATATATATATATATATATATATATATATATATATATATATATATACATATACAGTAGTCCCCCAAAATATGCAGCACACACGCAATCTTTGACAGCAAATGTAAGGAGCAGAATATGACGTAACAATTACAACTTTTACATACTATCACATAGCACATGTTAAAATGTATGAAAACTATTTTGTAAATATTTCTGCTGTTAGTTACTAGAAAGAATAAACATTTATGTCATTATTTACTTTAACAATCTTATTCAAACACGAACGTGAGCGCCTCCCTCGACGAGTTAATTCCTAACCTTTCTCTTCCTGGCAGGAGTCCCTAGGAAGGCTTCCCACCATCAAGGAATACACGGAATTCATTTCGGACAAGGAGTTCGAGAAGGAGAAGTCGTCCTCTACTAGAATAAGGTAAAGCGTCCGGCGCAGCGTCGTCTGCCCCCTACCCATTTGGAATCTTGATTCACTCCAAATAGAGCCATGTATAAAATTGAAGGCTGATTTTATCCCCCAAAATAATAACATGTAAGGTGGTCATGATAAAGAAATACTCATAAGGCCAAGCATTTTCATAATGTATTTACTCAGTTACACTCAGTATTTTTTGCATAAGATTTTGTTTCCAAAGCTTATTTTTTTTAAACCATATATAGTCTTCAAAACAGGCTAGGCTTACCTTTTAGAAGTCATTTATATATAGCTATGTAAAAGATTTGAATGATCTCTTAAATATATACAGGAATATCAAAGCATTTTCAGTATAAAATGAAAACACACCTATATAGTTTGCACACTGTTTTTTGATCATTAACCTCTCCCTGTGGCCTATTATTATTATACGCAGAGCTTTGTAAGAGAAAATGGATGTTTCTCGGGGGGAGAGTGAAAGGGGTAACTGCAGCAAAGCGTAATACACCACCATCTTGGGTTTGGAGAGAGAAATCTAAACTACCAAAGAGTTAAGTGATTGCTTGGTTGGAGGAGGGCAATTCATCAGTGTTCAGTGTTCGAAAGATAACCTCTTCACTATCAATTATGTAAAAAAAAAAAAACTTTCATTGCTATCATAACCATAATGCCTTAGCTCTTATACAGTTGGGTAAGGTTCCAGTCCAAATAAATATGGCAGGTGATGGATGAGAAGTGGTTTACTGTCTTGGACAATCTTCCAAAAATTGCGTCACAGCATCAGTGCTTCCCAAGTGGCAGATTGGCTGCAGTCATTTTACATATTTGCATGCTTGAATGTCAATTTTTTTTTTTTTATCTCTGAGAGACACACAAAGCCAGTACACTGTGTTGTTCTGAAGTTCTCTGTAATGTCATGTTTTTGCCAGCACATTTTCAAAGAAACTTTTACGCTTCATTATTTTCCATATTGCTGTTCTTACGCTCTAAATTTTTTGCAGTTACATGTAGATTTGTACCTGCATTAGCTACCTACCAATGGAAAGTGTTTGACAGTTAGGGCAATTTGGACAGAACAGAGTTCTGGGTAACTTGTCCAGTTTTCGTAAGGAAGTATATTTGTGTAAAGAGCAGTTCTTTCTTGTAAGCTGGGTAGAATTACCTCATAACTTCAATTTTGTAAAATGGGGTACCTTTATATAATTTGGGTGATTTTTTTTAATAGCAGTATAGAGAAGTAGATCTTCATGTAGAGACCATTTTTGTAAGTCTAGCAGTGACCTTTTGCAAGTTGGTACGCAAATAGGTGATTCTCATAGTCCAAGGGGGACACCACCTTGCAAAAGACCAGAATATCAAGAGCTCCAGAACTCGCTAAACTGAAACTGCCAGAAAATGTGGATGACGAAATCATAAAAAAAAAACTGAGAACTGGATATAACAGTGTGCTGGGTACTGAATAGGTACAAACACTGGTAATTTCATCAGTAGGTTACCTCAAGAATTGGAGAAAATTGAAGAGAATATGTGTTTGTGTGTTTGTGCAGTGCTGGTAGGTGCCTTAGATTAAAAGATTTTCAATTCCAGATTCTTAAACTTCGCCTTACATTGCTTTTATTATTACAATTATTATTAGTCAGAAGATGAGCCTACTGTATTCATATGGAACAAACCTACAGGGACACCTAACTTGAAATTTACACCTGCTTTGTCAGAGGCGATAATTCTTCAGATTGCCATATAACTAGAATAAAGATAGTTAGATTTATCGACAGTGGATATTTGCATGCTTGTAACTTTGCCAGAGAACAAATGTTTACAGGAGTTTCCCCACAGAAGCAAGTCAGCGTCTGTTGTGACCAGTGGGCACTGGAGTATACAAATATGTGTGTGCAACTGTGTGTGTATGCATGTGCGTGTGTTTTTACTAATGCCATAGAATATTATATATATACTGTATATTTTATACAACCTACATGATCAAATTTATCTAAGAAGCCTTACCCAAGTGTCTAAGAGTTCCAAGGTTGCTTGTGTGCGCTGAAGACATTGGCTCATGATTGTTGTGAATCACATTTGTGTAGGTACATATTAATGCACATTACATTTTTTAAGTGTTTCTCTCTCTCTCTCTCTCTCTCTCTCTCTCTCTCTCTCTCTCTCTCTCTCTCTCTCTCTCTTCTGCATCTACATTTTTAAATGCCTAGTTTCTTTCTCAGTACAAACCAGCTTTCCTCCTGTTTACTATTCGCCCTCTCTCTCTCTCTCTCTCTCTCTCTCTCTCTCTCTCTCTCTCAAAGCAATTGACCGCAGAGCTTTCTCCAAGCTTATTAACCCCCTCCCCTACCCGCCCCCCTTTCAAAGATGTAGCTAGTGTGTTTATATGACAGAGACATTATGAGAGAAAAAAATATTTTCAATTTCTCTTCGTGTCACAATTATTTACAAGTCTGTGGATGACGTCACAGGAAAATTCTGCAGCTTTAGCAAGTAATGTTGTATCCATAAATTATATTTTCAGATATTTATGGAGGTTTTGCGAAACACCATGGAGTCTTTTATATGTTAATATGGGTCAGATTTTTTTTTTTTTTTTATCGCACTGGGATCATCACTTGAGATGGGGGTGGGTTTGAACAGCAGACATTTTACCTTTAAAATATGGTAATGAATACCGTATAAATAAAATAAATAAATAGATAAATAAAAAATAAAACAAAACTGAAGATGGCTTGGCAAGTTGTCTCACATTATGAGATTTTTTCTCAGTCACTAATTTTTTTTCCTTTTTTACGCCATATATTTCTATTCATGGTGATTTTCAAGTCTAAAAACATTTTACAAGCCAGTAGATCTTTCTAGCACATTTTACAGGCAAAAATCGTGCAGTAATTAGCTCTAAATTACAAAAGATGAGTAGGAATATGGTATCAATTCATCCTAACATACCTTAGCCACTACCTAGAAGTTGTTTTAGTCAAGATTAACGAAAAACAGATCAAGAAACCGAGAGAAAACCAAAGGGAACTGAAAACTTGGATTCATAGTAGTAATAGTAGGCACGAGCCTTTGCATCAGCTCCCCCTCAGAGAGAAATGGTGAGAAGCTGCAGAAGATTCCTGTCCTCCTGTGTCCTCTGCCTCTTAATTTCTTCCTCTTCCTCTTCCTACTCCTCTTCCTCTTCCTTCTCCTCCTCTTGGTTCCTCCAAAGCCATGGCATGAGCATGAAAAAATATATATTCTCTCCTCTCTTAAATACATAGAGAACATGGACACCTTGACACAAGATTTGCATTTAGACTCTGCGTCTATGTGTGTATATCTTTGCATATATATATATATAATATATATATATATATCTATATATATATATATTAAATATATATAATTACATATACATTATTATATATATATATTATATATATATACACTGAAATGTGAGAGATAAGCTCATATTTCTATTGTCGCAAGGAGTGTCATACACATACAATTTATTCACACCAATCTATCTGGTGGTTGCCATGTGTACGATGCTTCCTGGTGACCATAGGAAGCATATCTCTCATTTAACTGTGAGTGGGTAATTCTATGTGCATAGCTATGCATACACATACACGCTCACTAACATACATACACACACACATCAACATACATACATACACAAACAAAGGATGTGTCCTGATCTATACTAATCTATCCGTTCAAGTCTAGATTAAGAAAAGCTGATTCTCTTTGCAACTCCCCTTTCCCTCCCATGACTAAATATAACACCCCATCCACCCCTCTCCCCCGCCCCCCTCCATTAAACAGCTACCCTCGCCTACCCCGTGAAGAACACACCCCCCTACCCCCCAACAACCACCTCGCAATACCCACCCAAGAAGCCCCTCTCTATATGGTTTTTTTTTTTTAAAGAAATGGAAAATTTATCGTTCACTTCACAGCATGTAACGTTCAAAAGAAGCCTTGAGTCGGAAGGGTGACGGTGAGTTACTGGACGAAACATTTTGACAAATTCCAAATCGAAATGACAATTTTCCCCTCATTATTTTTTCCCCCGTAACTGGCGATTTCAAACATTCCTTTTTTTCACTCTTAACTGCAAAATTTTTTAAATGTTTTAATATATATATATATATTCTTTTAGTGTGGGGGGAGGGGTAATTCTCTCAACCCTTCCGGATCAAAAACCCTTATGAAGAAGGCTTCATGAAACACACACCCTCCGTTATTTAATTATTAATTATATATGAATATGATTCAGTGTTGTTTTCATGATTTATATATACTTTCATGAAGTTACGATAATTATCGCTTAAGTATTTTTCCAATTTGACAATATTATTATTATTATTATTATTATTATTATTATTATTATTATTATTATTATTGATTTTGTTGTTATTGCTGTTCTTTGTATTATTATCATGTTTTTAATCATTTACAATGCTTTAATTTTCCATTATGAAATTGATTTATTAATATTATTATTATTATTATTATTTTATTATTATAGCTGTTCTCTCAGTACCACCGCAGCATTTATATATCACTCTTAACCAAAAAAATATGCACCTTTTTTAATCCCTTCTACACGATTATTCAATAAACTAAGAAATTCGTCCTCAGTCAGTTATTATGTAATATCCAGAAGCTAATAATGATTCAGTCTTAATTAGGTTGTTTATGAATTAGATCAGTCTTGTCATAATATATCTTTAGCAGATTTTCATAGACTCAAGAACTTTGATGTCACTTTTGTGTGGAGAACATGTTGGTAACATATCTATTGCAATTATGGTTTAGATCAAGCTAAGCAAATTAACTTCTCTCATCATTAGAGTAATGATATGTGATTTGCTTTTGTTTCTGTCTTGAGAAAATCCCAGATTTGTTGTAGTTATTGAAAGAGAATGTCAGATTTAACATAGTTCATTTAGGCTGATGATGTTGATGATGATAACGACTTGTCCGAACGCCACTGACCTCGGCTTCGTCTTCTCGAACAGATGTGCGCAAAAGCTCGTAAGCCAAATCGAACACCACCACCATGGAGTCCTCCCCCAGCAGCAGAGAACTCGGAGCCCCAGGGGAACCTCATCCTCCCCCTCCCCCTCCTCAATGTCCCCAGCGCCCTCCCAAGCCAGGTCACACATAACGGTCGCCGCCGTCACTAGTCCTACAACCGCCGGAATACCCAGAGGGACCAACAACAGAACGTCCTCCTCTTCCCGCGTCGTTCCTCCACAAGCGCGGGTCCTTCCCAGGTCCCCTTCGACGTCGTCGGGAAGCGGCTCGAGGGCAGGAACCTCCTACACCGATAGGAAGTCCCACAGCGGCGGAGCCACGATGGGCCGGAGAGAGTCTTCCTCCTCGGCCGTCTCCCTCCGGAGCAACGTCTCGCACGGGAGCGTCAGCTCCGTGCGAAGTAGCGCCTCGGCCAAGAGCGGGTCTTCGGTTAGGAGCGGCAGTGCGTCTCTCAGGGCCTCCATGACTTCCTCCTCCCGCCACGGAGGGCCGTCCCCTGCCAAGAAGAACTCCTCCTCCTCGTCCTCGACCAAGAACTCCTCCGCCCCGTCCAAGTCCTCGGACTCGAACAACAAGTCCGGCTCGTCCTCGAGGAAGGACTCCGAGGGCAAGGGGGTGCGGAGGAAGGACGCGGCGGCCGACGGGAAGGGCGGGGGGAACGACAAGCGAGGCAAGACGACCAAGGGGGAGAGCAAAATCAAGGCGCTGAAAAAGAGGTTCGAGGGGAAGGAGTACCACAGACTGCAGTAGCTCAAAACAAAAGACGAAAGGTTCCCGCGACGTGCTGTGCAGACAGAAACATTATTAAACAAAAAGACGAAAAAAAACTTTCCCTGTAGCAATACGGTTGTTTCAGAGACCACGTTGAACGTAGATATGGAGGTTTTGCTGTGTTATGAAATACTTCGTTAGCAATAATACTATTGATAATAATAATTAATAATAATAAAATAACAAACACAAATTCCTAGTCGAGTGGATATTGCAATACCTGTATCAATACCTGTTTGTTTACTCTCAGTCCCCCGATGACCCTTAAGAATGGAAAAAAAAAATGTTCCAGTTTGTGTTTTGTCAGACAACTAAAGATATATATGGAGAGAAAAAAAAAATAATGTTTTGAGTGTGGTTCAAATGCCAGCTAGGGCTCTCCTTTCGCACCAGACGCCCGAAACTGTGAAAGTGTCTTCGCGCGGAGAAAAAAAGTCTCGGTTCCTGAGTCCTGGCAGTGGCGTCTACGCTTACGCCTGGCGTTTAAGACCCTGCCCACCACCACGTTTCCGTTCACTTTTTCGAAATGTCTGCTACAGGACGTTCCTCCTCCTCCTCCTCCTCCTCCTCCTCCTCCTTCTTCTTCTTCATCTTCTTCGATTATTCTTAGATTAGATTCATGTACTTTAATGAAATCTCGACTGTATCTATAGCAATCTTTCCGTTGACGCTAGGAGACAGACAGGCAGACGTATAAGTGTATAGATCATTGTATACAGACAGACAAAGGTAGGTTGTTAGCGAGTAGGTACTGTATAGCTTATGTGACAGACAGCAGATACATAAAAGATACATATATTGGTAGAAAGCCAAGTAGACTGAAGAGGCGGATTTAACGATAGACGGAGGAGAGAGACTCATGTCAGCAGAAAGAGAGAAATGACTAGAATTAATCAAAATAAATGTACATGAAAAAAACCTTGTTCACGAAGGCTGGAGCTTCGTTCATGAGGTCTGCAGCCTCGTTCATGAAACCTGGGACTTCGTTCATGAGGTCTGCAGCCTCGTTCATGAAACCTGGGGCTTCGTTCATGAGGTCTACAGCCTCGTTCATGAAACCTGGGGCTTCGTTCGTAAGTTCTGCAGTTGCGCTCATGAAGGCTGGAGCTTCGTTCACGAAGTCTGCAGCCTCGTTCATGAAACCTGGAGCCACGTTCATGAGGTCTACAGACTTGTTCATAAAGGCTGGAGCTTCGTTCACAAGGTTTACAGACTTGGTCATGAAACCTGGAGCCGCGTTCATGAAGGTTGAAGCCTCGTTCACGAGGTCTGTAGCCTTGTCATGAAACCTGGATCCTCCTTCATGAAGGTTGAAGCCTCGTTCATGAAGGATGAAGCCTCGTTCACGAAAGGTGGAGCCTCGTTCATGAAGGTTGAAGCCTCGTTCACGAAAGGTGGAGCCTTGTTCACGAGGTCTGTTGGCTCGTTCATGAAGGTTGAAGCCTCGTTCATGATAGCTGGAGCCTCGTCCATGAGGTTTACAGCCTAGTTCATGAACGCTGCAGCCTTGTTCATGAAGGAATAAGAAGATTAAAACACAAATACAGCATGTCCATATTTAGTAGGGAAAATGTATAACCCTGTGTGTGTTATAATTAGTGAATTGCAATAATATTAAGACGGACAAAGATATTATAAAGTAAAATATCAATTCTGAGTCGAAATAAGTTAAAAATGTTATGTCAGGAAGAAGGAAGTGGATCAATCTTATATATACAGTGTTCTCCAGTTTTATGAGAAAGGCCGTTACTGCTTGTTTCCGCAGATGAGGTACCTGATAAGAAATCATTTTACATAAATGGTAGGACACTGTAAAAGGATAATTGTCAAAGCATCAGAATAATGGCAACTGGAACGCAAAGAAAATTCAAATCGGTTACAGTTAAAAATTGTACGCTTTATTTTTTTATAATTAGATTCCAACATCACTGAGGTTTGCTGGTCTGAGAAAGGTTACAGACGAAGAAAGAGAAGACAAAACAAATCAGGATTCGTATTAATGGTCATTGTTCAGTCCATCCCAGGATTTGACGCAGAAGATGCGTTTTCTCTCATAAGAGTGAAATGCCTATGATAATGGATGCTTTGACAGAGCAATCAAGTGTTGCAATCATTCCTCATCAGCTTTTCTTGACATTAAAATGGAAATCTTTAGTCAAATATCTTTCCAGAACAAGGATTCATGGATTGCTGTGACTGAGGATGCGAGCAACACGTTTGTTATGAACAAATAAACTTCGCAATGCAATGCAGCGTGGATTTCTCTCGCTAAGGATGGTCAGTGCCACTTTCCAGACAAGTGGAGTCCTTCCACCCTTCTCCTCTAGGTGATTAACCTCCCCCTCAATGCCAAGATAGATGAGCTTCCCCATTTTTTCCATTTTCTGCTGTTCTTAGGTGACCCTTCCCCTTCTGATATAGAGGTATCTAGCATCTTGTCCTCTCCTGTGGACAGAGAGTTGCCATCCAAGAAATTATCCCAGATATCTACCCTAATTTACTCATCTTAGACTTACTTCCACTTAGCAACGCAGTCAGTCAGCGGAAAGGGCGTAAAGTTTCCAGACTTAATGGTGATTATCTTATCATTCTTGCAATTTCTCAGTAAATCTTCCAGAACTGTATTTTCTTCCTCTCTCGTAAGTGCAATATTTGAATAACGATAACCAGGATCTTAACAAAACTTTGGCATTAGTCTCGTTGCTATTTAGGTTTGGTTTGCCTGAGAAGTGCATTGGATGTTTATGCTTGGGAGACGAGGAAATTTAAGTGCGTAGAAATTCAGCAAGCAAGCCATTCGTTTCGGCTCTCTTTACTTGAAAATTGGCAAGCTCGTTGCTGCTTGGCAACTCATGACATGGCTGAGAGTTGCCCGTTTGGGATATTAGTAGATAGATTAACGTCGTCGATATTCTTGATTTTTATTATGCAAAACTGACATATCTCTCTCTCTCTCTCTCTCTCTCTCTCTCTCTCTCTCTCTCTCCCCCACTGTGGGATTTGTTCTTGAATTCAGCGCCCAAATCCTGAGAAATATCAGTTACCTTACTCCCTCCTTTTTGCCACCTTAGAATAAACAGATACCATAGACAAATTTATATATATATATTTTATCACATAAACGGTAGTTCTTAACATCAAAAATGTGAAAGTTTGTGAAATAAATGAATAAATATGATTACAAATGTGGCTGATTATTATAGAATCATTCAGTAGGCAAGACGGATAATATGCGTTCTTCAAAACGAACTCTATACTCAGCTTGAAAAATGAGTTACCTGGTTAATATTCTACTCACAAGATGAGTCATCTGGTTCATATCTCTTGAGAGAAGAAACAACTGGTTAATATTCTACCAGGGAGATGAGTGTCCTGGTTAATGTTCTAAACTGAAATATGAGTCTCCATGTTCATATTCTTACTGAAGGATGAGTCATCTGGTTAATGTTTTAACAGAAAATTTGTCATCTGGTTAATGTTTTATCAGAAAATGAGTCGCCTTGGTCAAATTTAACTTGAAAAATGAGTCACCTGGTTAACATTCTGTCTCAAAGATGAGTTACCTGGTTAATATTCTAATAAGTCACCTGGTTAGTGCTTGACTTACCTGATGAATGTTTCACCTGACAAATGGCCAATGTTTGACCTGAAAAATTAGTTTAATGTTCAGTCTGACAAATGATTTTTCTGGGTAATGTTAGACCTGACCATTTTATCCTCCTGGTTAATTGTTGACCTGACAAATGAATCTCCTGATTAATTTATGACTTGTCAAATGAGTTTTCTGGTTAATATTTCACCTGACAAAGAAGTTTCCTGGTTGATATTTGACCTAACAAATGAATTTCCTGGTTAATGTTCTACATGACAAATGAGTTTTCTGCTTAATGATTGACTTTACAAATGCGCTGCCTGGTTAATATTTGACCTGCCAAATTACTCTCCTGGTTAATGTTTGACCTGACAAATGAGTTTTCTGGTTAATATTTGTCATGAGAATGGAGTTTCCTGGTTAATGTTTGACCTGACAAATGAGTTTTCTGGTTAATGTTAGACCTGGCAAATGAGTTTTCTGGTTAATGTTTAACCTGACAATGGAGTTTTTTGGTTAATGTTTAACCTGACAATGGAGTTTTCTGGTTAATGTTTGACCTGACAAATGCTTTTCTGGTTAATGTTTGACCTGACAAATGAGTTTTCTGGTTAATGTTTGACCTGACAAATGAGTTTTCTGGTTAATGTTTGACCTGACAAAGGAGTTTTCTGGTTAATGTTAACCTGACAAATGCGTTTTCTGGTTAATGTTTGACCTGACAAATGAGTTTTCTGGTTAATGTTTGACCTAAGAAATGAGTTTCTGGTTAATGTTTGACCTGACAAATGAGTTTTCTACTAAATGTTTGACCTGACAAAGGAGTTTTCTGGTTAATGTTTGATTTGACAAATGAGTTTTCTGTTTAATGTTCGACCTGACAAAGGAGTTTTCTGGTTAATGTTTGACCTGACAAAGGAGTTTTCTGCTTAATGTTTGACCTAACAAAGGAGTTTTCTGGTTAATGTTTAACCTGACAAATGATTTTTCAGGTTAATGTTTGACCTGACAAAGGAGTTTTCTGCTTAATATTTGACCTGGCAAATGAGTTTTCTGGTTAATGTTTGACCTGACAAAGAAGTTTTCTGGTTAATGTTTAACCTGACAAATGAGTTTTCTGGTTAATGTTTGACCTGACAAAGGAGTTTTCTGGTTAATGTTTGACCTGACAAAGGAGTTTTCTTTTTAATGTTTGACCTGAAAATGAGTTTCCTGGTTAATGCTTGACCTGAGAATGGAGTTTACTGGTTAATGTTTGACCTGACAAATGAGTTTTCTGGTATATGTTTTACCTGACAAAAGAGTTTCCTGGTTAATGTTTGACCTGACAAATGAGAGTTCTGTTTAATGTTTGACCTGACAAATGAGTTTTCTGATTAATGTTTGATCTGACAAAGGAGTTTTCTGCTTAATATTTGACCTGATAATGGAGCTTTCTGGTTAATGTTTGACCTGACAAATGAATTTTCTGGTTAATGTTGGATCTGACAAATGACTTTCTGGTTAATATTTGCCCTGACAAAGGAGTTTTCTGCTTAATGTTTGACCTAAGAATGGAGTTTTCTGGTTAATGTTTGACCTGAGGATGGAGTTTTCTGATTAATGTTTGACATGACAAAGGAGTTTTCTGGTTAATGTTTAACCTGACAAATTATTTATCTGGTTAATGTTTGACCTGACAAACAAGTTTTCTGGTTAATGTTTGACCTGACAAATGAGTTTTCTGTTTAATGTTTGACCTGACAAAGGAGTTTTCTGGTTAATGTTTAACCTGACAAATTATTTATCTGGTTAATGTTTGACCTGACAAAGGAGTTTTCTGGTTAATGTTTGATCTGACAAATGAGTTTTCTGGTTGATGTTTGACCTGACAAAGGAGTTTTTTGCTTAATGTTTGACCTGACAATGGAGTTTTCTGGTTACTGTTTAACCTGACAAATGAGTTTCTGGTTAATGTTTGACCTGACAAAGGAGTTTTCTGGTTGATGTTTGACCTGACAAAGGAGTTTTTTGCTTAATATTTGACCTGAACAAATGAGTTTTTGGTAATGTCTTTGACCTGACAAACAAAGGAGTTTTTTTTTCTGGTTGAATGTTTGACCTGACAAAGGAGTTTTTTTGACTTAATTTTTTGACCTTTGACATCAACTGGAGTTTTCTGGTTAATGTTTAACCTGACAAATTATTTCTCTGGTTAATGTTTGACCTGACAAACGAGTTTTCTGGTTAATGTTTAACCTGACAAATTATTTATCTGGTTAATGTTTGAACTCACAAACGAGTTTTCTGGTTAATGCTTGACCTGGCAAATGAGTTTTCTGGTTAATGTTTGACCTGACAAAGGAGTTTTCTGGTTAATGTTTAACCTGACAAATTATTTATCTGGTTAATGTTTGACCTGACAAAGGAGTTTTCTGGTTAATGGTTGATCTGACAAATGAGTTTTCTGGCTGATGTTTGACCTGACAAAGGAGTTTTTTGCTTAATGTTTGACCTGACAATGGAGTTTTCTGGTTAATGTTTAACCTAACAAATGAGTTTCTGGTTAATGTTTGACCTGACAAAGGAGTTTCCTGGTTAATGTTTGACCTGACAAAAGGGTTTTCTGGTTAATGTTTGACCTGACAAAGGAGTTTTCTGCTTAATGTTTGACATGACAAATGAGTTTTCTTCTTAATTTTTGACCTGACAAATTAGTTTACTGCTTAATGTTTGACCTGACAAATGAGTTTTCTGCTTAATGTTTGACCTGACAAAGAAGTTTTCTGCTTAATGTTTAACCTGATAAATGAGTTTTCTGGTTAATGGTTGCCCTGACAAAGGAGTTTTCTGCTTAATGTTTCACCTGACAATGGATTTTTCTGGTTAATGTTTGACCTGACAAAGTAGTTTTCTGTTTAATGTTTGATCTGACAATGTAGTTTCCTGGTTAATGTTTAACCTGACAAATGAGTTTCTGGTTAATGTTTGACCTGACAAATGAGTTTCCTGGTTTATGTTTGACTTGATAAAGAGTTTTCTGGTTAATATTTGACCTGACAAATGAGTATTCTGGTTAATGTTTAACATGACAAATGAGTTTTCTGGTTAATGTTTGACCTGACAAAGGAGTTTTCTGGTTAATGTTTGACCTGAGAATGGAGTTTTCTGGATAATGTTTAACCTGCCAAGTGAGTTTTCCAGTTAATGTTAGACCTGACAAATGAGTTTTCTGGTTAATGTTTAACGTGACAAATGAGTTTTCTGGTTAATGTTTAACCTGACAAATGAGTTTTCTGGTTAATGTTTAACCTGACAATGGAGTTTTCTGGTTAATGTTTGACCTGACAAATGAGTTTTTTTCGGTTAATGTTAACCCCGACAATGGAGTTTTCCGGTTAATGTTTGACCGACAAAGGAGTTTCTGGTTAATGTTTGTTTACCTGGACAAATGGAGTTTGCTGGTTAATGTTTAACCTGACAAATGAGTTTTCTGGTTAATGTTTAACCTGACAATGGAGTTTTCTGGTTAATGTTTGACCTGACAAATGAGTTTTCTGCTTAATGTTTAACCTGACAATGGAGTTTTCCGGTTAATGTTTGACCTGACAAATGAGTTTCTGGTTAATGTTTGACCTGACAAAGGAGTTTCTGGTTAATGTTTGATCTGACAAAGGAGTTTTCTGTTTAATGTTTGATCTGACAAAGGAGTTTTCTGGTTAATGTTTGACCTGACAATGGAGTTTTTTCTGGCTTTAATTGTTTGACCATGACAAAGGAACGTTTTCTGGTTAATGTTTGACCATGACAAGAAAATGATTTTTTCTGGTGGTTAATCGTTTTGACCTGACCAAAGGAAAGGGTTTTCTGCTTAACAATTTGACCTGACCAAATGAGGTTTTTATGCGGTCAAATGTTTGACCTGACAAATGAGTTTTCCGCTTAAGGTTTGACCTGACAAAGGAGTTTTCTGGTTAATGTTTGACCTGAGAATGGACTCTCTGGGTTAATGTTTGACCTGTAAATGGAGTTTCCTCGTTAATATTTCACCTGACAAATGATTTTTCTGGTTAATGTTTGACCTGACAAATGAGTTTTCTACTAAATGTTTGACCTAACAAATGAGTTTCCTTGTTAATGTTGGACCTGACAAATGAGTTTTCTGGTTAATGTTTGACCTGACAAATGAGTTTCCTGATTAATGGTTGACCTGACAAATGAGTTTTCTGGTATATGTTTGACCTGACAAAGGAGTTTCCTGGTTAATGTTTGACCTGACAAATGAGAGTTCTGGTTAATGTTTGACCTGACAAATGAGTTTTCTGAGTAATGTTTGACCTGACAAAGGAGTTTTCTGCTTAATGTTTGACCTGATAATGGAGTTTTCTAGTTAATGTTTGACCTGACAAATGAGTTTTCTGGTTAATGTTTGATCTGAAAAATTACTTTCTGGTTAATGTTTGACCTGACAATGGAGTTTTCTGCTTAATGTTTGACCTGATAATGGAGTTTTCTGGTTAATGTTTGACCTGGGAATGGAGTTTTCTGATAAATGTTTGACCTGAGAAAGGAGTTTCTGGTTAATTTTAAACCTGACAAATGAGTTTTCTAGCTAATGTTTGACCTGACAAATGGAAGTTGGTGGACCGACAATAGAAGTTGTCGGTAATGTTTGACTGACACAAATGAGTTTCTGGTTAAGTTTGTCCTGGCAAAGGAGTTTTTGGTTAATGTTTGAACCTTGGCAATTGAGTTGTTTTCTGTTTAATGTTTGAACCTGACAAATGGAAGTTTTCTGGTTAATTAATTTGACCTGACAAAGGAGTTTTGTTGTTAATGTTGGAACCTTTGGACAATGGAAGGTTTTCTGGTTAAATGTTTGGACCCGCGGCCACAATGGAAGTTTTTTCCGCTTATTGTTTGGAATTTGGACCAACAAATTTAGTTTTCGGAATTAATGACCTTTGACATGAGTTTCCTGCTTAATGGTTTGATTTGGACAAAATTAGTTTCTTTTGGAATTTAATGTTTGGATTTGAAAAAAGGAAGTTTTTCTGCGTTAATGTTTTGACTTTTTGACAAAATGAGTTTCTGGTTAATGATAGACCTGACAAATGAGTTTTCTGGTTAATGTTTGACCTGACATTGGAGTTTTCTGGTTAATGTTTGACCTGACATTGGAGTTTTCTGGTTAATGTTTGACTTGACAAAGGAGTTTTCTGGTTAATGTTTGACCTGACAAAGGGGTTTTCTGGTTATGTTTGACCTGGACAAATTTGAAGCTGATTAATTTTTTCCACCTGACAAAGGAAAGTTTTCTGGTTAATTGTTTGACTGACCAAATTGAGGTTTTTCTGGGTAATGTTTGGATCCTGACAAATGAGTTTTTCTGGTGAGTTTTACCTGACAAAGGGAGTTTTTGCTAATGTTGACCTGACAAAGGAGTTTTCTGGTAATATGTTTGGACCTTGACAAATGAGTTTTCTGGTTAATGTTTGACTGACAAAGGAGTTTCTGGTTTAAATGTTTGAGCTTTTGGAATAAAGAGTTTTCTGGTTAATGTTTTTGACCTGACAATGGAGTTTTCTGCTTAATGTGACCTGACAAATGAGTTTTCGGTTAATGTGACCTTGACAAAGGACCGTTTTCTGGTTAATGTTTGACCTGAGAATGGAGTTTACTGGTTAATGTTTGACCTGACAAAGGAGTTTCCTGGTTAATGTTTGACCTGATAAAGGAGTTTTCTGGTTAATGTTTGCCCTGACAAAGGAGTTTTCTGTTTAATGTTTGACCTGATAATGGAGTTTTCTGCTTAATGTTTGATTTGACAAAGGAGTTTTCTGGTTAATGTTTGACCTGGCAAATGAGTTTTCTGGTTAATGTTTGACCTGACAATGGAGTTTCCTGATTAATTTTGGACCTGACAAAGGAGTTTTCTGGTTACTTTTTGACCTGACAAAGGAGTTTTCTGGTTAATGTTTGACCTGACAAATGAGTTTTCTGGTTAATGTTTGACCTGACAAATGAGTTTTCTGGTTAATGTTTGACCTGCCAATTGAGTTTTCTGGTTAATGTTTGACCTGACAAATGAATTTCCTGGTTAATGTTTGACCTGACAAAGGAGTTTTCCGGTTAATATCTGACCTGACAAATGAGTTTTCTGGTTAATATCTGACCTGACAAATGATTTCCATGGTTAATGATTGACCTCGCTTAAATCTTGTGTTTAACTTGTCGACGGTCAAGCTGGAATGAAAGTCACCTATTATAAATGAGTCTCTTGGCTAATGAATTTTTAGCAAAAAAGACTAGATTAAGGTTCTAACTTGAGGGTTGAGTATCCTGGTGAATGTTCTGTTTAAACAGGGAATCCTACTGGTTACTGTTCTCCCTATGAGATGCGTATTGTCAATGTTGTTCTGTCCTAAAGATGTGAGTTACCTAACCTAACCTAACCTAACTTATTGTTCTGTCTGAAAGATGCATAACCTAACCTAACTTACTGTTTTTCAAAAATGAAGAGCCCTCTGGTTAATCATCTGTTTAAAATGGTAGTAACCTCGTCAGTGTTTCCTCAGGGATATAAATACCTTGGTCTAATTTCCACCCTGAGAGAAAGTTTCCGGATCTACCATGACTAAACTTTAGCTTGCTAGATGTTTCTCGTTTTCCAGGAGTATGAATTAACTGTTCATTCATTCGCTGTCTTCCTGTGATATACGTCATCTGGTTATTTTCTCCACAAACCTTTTAGTCTATCAGTGATAGCTATAAACTAGTAATTTTTCCATTATATTAATCAGCTGATTAAATTTTATTTTCTTGAGGCATGTCTGAATTGGTTACATTTACTTGTTGCATTAATAACCAGTTACTTTTCTCTGCTATATTAACCAAACGGTTACTTTGCCCAGAGATATTGATTAGCTGATTACCTTTACCCAGCTACATTAATCAGCTGTTTATTTTCCCTCATATCAATCAGCTGGTTTCCTTTTCATATATTAAACTGGTTATAATCTCATCCCTGAAAGAAAATGACCTTGTTACTACTTCCATAATATATCAATCGACTGGTCTAAATAATGAAACCCCCCTATAAAATAAGTCTATAGTTTTCCGAGCTGACTATTTAAAAAATTGAGAGAGAGAGAGAGAGAGGCGCAACTTTTCCCAAAACAAAACAGCTGCCACCGTTTCCCTAACCGCATTATGGGACCAAGGTCGAGGACTCACAGAGTCCTGCGGACTTCCCTGCTTTTATGGCTCTTGGGATGGGAACTGTGGTCCGCGGGAGGTTGGGGAAAGGGGCCACCTTTTTGTTGATCAAGGGTACGTATAAATTCGTCAACTAGAAGTGTCTTTGAGTAACGAAATTACATATTCTCTCCCTCTTTTTTTTTTTTAAGTTGTCGACTGACTACGTCTTCGATTACCAAAAATATGCAAATAATTTTCCCAGTAAAATTGGTGGTCTGACGCGAAAAATGCATAATTCATACGTACATCTAATATACATTAGTGTAATTTAAGTGGATTGCATTTAACGTTGACCCATTAAAATGTAATGGAAAATTTAATTTAATCAATTTGTTTCTCCAGGCCAGACTTCTATTTCCCCTCCGGCCTTCCATTGGAGCATATGGCGACAAGTGGCAACTACCACTTCATCTCGCCGTAAATAATCTCTTCCCTTTCAAGCTACGGCAAAATGCGAAACGAACGACTCATATTCTTGCGTCATTTGGGGAATGAACTCGATCATCCCATCCTCCATGGATATGTCGTAAATCGTATGATAACGGGAAACAATTTACCATTTTCCCCTGCGGGGGAGAAAAGAGAGAGACGCCCTTTTTATTTAAAGCTCCGTATTCGCATAATCAATCACCGACGGACCCCCTTCGCAGTTCGCATTCTCCCACTGCTTCCTAAACAGATCAATGGCTCGCATATTTCAGGCGAAATTCCTCGTGATATGATACGCTTCGGCGTCCGAGCTCCCGGAATGAGACAGGTCAATGTATATGTGGATAGATATGCTTAAATAATGCGCTTAATACTTACTCATTCATCTTTTTCGGATGGGAATTTTGCAGCTATGTCGTGAGTTCTGGAAGAAGGAAGGTGGAGAGCTGCGAAGGGGGCTGTGGGAAATGGCTTGTTTCCCGTAGTATTTGGTGGGATTGTTTACATTTAGCTCATTAAGATTTTATTTTTGCTTTACTGGCGTATTACGTTGAATAATGTCAGATTTAAGTATTATTGTTAATGCCTTTGTTAATATTCATATTTAGGACGGCTGTACTTCGTTGTCATTTGATTATAATAAGTTTAATTCACTTCCTTTGTCGATACTTACCGGTAGCTAACTTTGGTGGGTACTACACCAATGGTGCAAAGATAATTAGTCTAGCAATTTCATCCCATAAAAAGACTTGCTAAGACCTACTTAGCTGCTTTATATATGTCAGCAAAAACATCTGCAGTATATAAATATTAATATGTTTTCACAACCAAAGGTCACGACTGGGAAAGAATTAAAAGGTCACATATTTGCTACAAAGGAGTTATATAGTACTTGTTAACATGTTAGATACTGAGGTATCGTTGAAGAGGTTTTGGAGAAAAATTATTTCATTCAAATTAAATAAATATATACATTTAACAAGAGCGTTTGTAGACCGCAAACCTCCAGCAAGGCTGAGCAATCCACCCACCTCTGAAAAGAGGTCTTATCGAATTTTACTTAAAAATTCATATATTGTTCTTCAGGTGCTCGGACAAAAAAAAAAAAAAAAAAATGGCGAGATTACTAAAAGAAAACAACAAAACCCTCTACTTAACATACAATTAATCAAAGAGTACTTTTTCCTTAAATTCTTTGGAAAGAGGTATTTACATTCCTCAACCAGACTGCTCAACAAAAGAGCTCTTTAGTTTAAAAATTAACAAACGGCTGGAGCTGCAGGTCTGTAAAGTAGTGAATTGCGCAAGAATGTTCGAATGTAATACTGATTAAAGTTAATATTTAATAAGGAACAATCCCTCGGCAACATTCTGACACATGTCACTAACAGGACCCTATTCAAGACTTGTCAGTTGACCATATTTTCTTTAGATTAAATAATCCACCCACTCTCTCTCTCTCTCTCGTGGACTTGAACCTATAGTACCACTGGAGTAGCCACAGAACAACTTTTGAGCTATAGGTCCATTGCTAAATTTTCCAGTCCTATATCCAGCTTAATTACCCATAGTAGAACATATTAGAGGTAAGCCAAAGAAATGTGGTATATTAACTTTCGGTAATTTGAGTTTTATTAGCACGAAAAATAAACGCTTAATATTAAATAAAACTTGAAAAATGATAGCATAACTAAGCACCTTTTGCTTCGTGTAGCTACTAAATGCTAAAAGATATCAGTCTTTATACGAACATACTGACTGAATTCTCCTAATATTTGTCATCATTTCAACATCCTCAACTGATGTTTTAACTACCTTATAGTTTCATTATTTCCCCAACATCAAAAGACATAGTCGGCTAAGAAATATATTAGTGTCCCATCCACTTCACAGGTCAATGTACTGTTTTCTCTCACCAAGTCCATTTCCTTTTACGTTTTCTATAGACGCCGAATATCCTTAATTCATCCCTTCACATTTTTCACTGCGGTCTGAATAAACACGCAAACGAACACACAAAATGGTGAATATCATTTATAATTGAATATTTACATATTTTATTAACCTGGCGAGGTAGAAAAAACCACGTGAGAATGGTCTATTAGCTTTAATTTTAACGGTAGTTAAAGTTTTTACAGATTTGTGGCTTTATTTTCATACTATATTAATATGTATATTATATATATAGATATATATATATATATTATATATATATATATATCTATATATATATATATATATATATATATATATATATATGCTCACTTTTGCTAATCCTGTGAATTACTTAGTACCACTTAGTACTAATCTGCCCAGCTATAAATGGGCAGTACCATATTGTCTTTTGGGGTCAAATAAATAGATGAATGGATGTGATGTGGGACTAGTAACCCCGTCCCCTGGAAACTTTCTGATATATACTATACATACATACATAGATATATATATATATATATATATATATTATATATATATAGATATATATATATATATATATATATATATATATATATAAATACGTGGAACTGTGAGTTGCACAATAATTATGATAACAGGAGATACGAAATACAAAAACAGGCAGCCAGGGAAATGAAAAAACACCAAAATAAGCAATATTTAATAAATACATATACATATACAGAGCTGTAGCATTGTTTACATCGATGACGTCATCGCCCATTCCTCGTCCATTTTTTTTATTATTATTATTTTGCCGCTACGTGAGCAGACGTGTGTTGGTGAGCTCTTGTGAACTTGAAGGCATAATTGCTTTCTTTTCATAAACAAAATGGACAAGTGTCAGTCCCACGGAAACGCCGAGGAAGGCTGGAAATATATTCTGGATAGTCTTCTGCTAATGCGCAACGCGTTCTTCACCTGTTTTAGGATTTTACCCACTTCTGCTGGCTATCAACGTCTCGATGAGGACCTGGGGGCGTGACATGATTATGAATAATCCTATTTTTACATTACTAGTCAGTGATGCTTCTCGTCTTTCTTCAATTCGTTTTGATTTAGTTATGCTACTTTGTTCGTTAGTCGTATTGTAAATCACCTAATGAGGAATAGATGTCACTTAAGCTTAATGTTTAATCTTTTTTAACGATAAGAATGTGATTAATAATCAAAATTGCTAATCACTAAACCTGTTTCGAATAAGAAATATCATTGTTTGTACAAAACTCCCATCGGCCTAATAAAACACGCTTAGGCCAATCATGATCTCTCGGCTTGATTTAAAGCTACCTATTTCGCCCCCGCCCGTCCCCCCCAACTCCCCCCCCCCACAACGGAAAAACTATAGTTCTATACTCATCCGGTAATATTCACCTTTAACTCTACTGTGCACCCATTTAAATACCCCCACCACGAATAAAAAGAAGAGGAAGGAGGAAGAGAAGATAAAAAAAAAAGAGAGAGTACAGAAATAAAATCCCCTTACTCGTTCCGGTAACCGTAATCTGCCCGTTTCTTTAAACAAGGAAAGGTTCAAACCCCCTACCGCGCCGCTGGCTAAATAAGAGTGCCACTTTAAGCTCGGCCGTGGAATCCCTCTGCCAGTAATGCAAGAATGGATTCTACTGCAGAAATGGAGAGTGTGTATGCGTGTGTGTGTGTGGAATTTCGGGGGATTAGTTTACCTAGTTTTTTATGAAGGCTCAGGGCCATGTTTTTTTTTTTTTTTTAGTCTAGTTTTATGATGGAGGGAGAGAGGTACCTACCGGTTGGGTGGTACTAGGTAGTGAGTCCTTGCATTTTTTGTTAGTTTTTGCTCATGTGGAACCTTGCCTGTCAGTGTGGTAAGGTGTAAAAAAAGGTAGCAGGAGGTCTGTTGAGGACCTCTGGACTCGTTCATAGCAACGGAGACAGCTAATGATTTGTTATTTAGCGTGATATATGTCAAAAGATTCGACAAGCTGATGGTAATGCTTTTGCGTATGTGGGTATAATTTCAGTGTTTGTGTGTGTGTGCGTTTCCTTTGAGTGTGTATGTTTCTTTTGAGTTTGTGTGTATGTTCAATTTGTGTGTGTATTTTTTTTCTGCGTGTGTGTCTTTTGCTGTTTCTAGCATCCTTGAATGAACAAGTTTCTTCTGTTCGATGTTTTTATTTTAAGCAAAGTTCAGTTATCCAATTCAGTTTTATCCGTGTGTTATATTCTACCTTCTCTTCTTGGAAGTGCAAAGACAAATGGTCCAGGCCAACCTGATACTAGTACCCTTTTGCAGCCCAGATCTGAAGAAATGTGAATGAAAAGGTAAATGGAACAAAACTCATACTTTTTATAGTTTCCATATCCGAGGGTAAGACAGGAGTAGTTCATAATTTCCTCTATTGGTTGGGAGGAATGATGAGGTCCGCAACGGGCTATAGTTAATCCCTTTCACATGTTACTATAAGTTCTTGGGTCATCTTTGGGTAACGGCACGTGCTGGTATAAGGCCGTCATTGTCTGATTAAGCTAACCAGTTACCTGGACTATTGGGTGATGGATGGGCTCTGGTTTGACAGAAGGACTGAAAACCATTCGTTCCTTCTGAGGCTATACGTCTAATTGCACTCACACCATTAGCAGCAATCCTCGTTGGAGCTAGTCATACATGTCTGCATAATTTTCTTTTGTATCTCAGTTATCGTGTATGGATTCTTTGGTTCAATTTATGTGGGATAGAACAGAACCCAGTTGGTTGATTTAGATAGTTTGAAGCATCACTGACTAATTATTTCTAATCTCTGATATTATTATTATTATTGTTATTATTATTATTATTATATTAATGGGCAAACGGGCCTCCACAATAGAATCCCCTTATAACGAAATAAACAAAACAGAAAATAGTATATTATTTATATAATAATAATAATAATTAAGGAGTAGGAATGAGTAGACATATTAAAAAGCAATAAACTAATACTACTATGTAAGGGGAGATTGTTCTTGAGACTACATCTATTCAAAGGAAATAAAAGCAAATAATAATGACAAACCAACGTAAAAGTTAAAAACAAACCCCAATATACAAGAACAAAACCTGTATGGTAAGTGAAAGTGGCATAACATAACCTCTACTAGCTGCACCGGTCACCCCCGAAAAATCATTTGTTTACATCGCGCAGTAGTAGTGGGACGCCAGACAAAACCTTTAGAACGGCTCACCTGATACTGCTTCTCGGAGCGTTCCAAGCACTCCAGCTCCTCCGTGAAGAGAGTCATCTGCACCTCCCTTCGTTCCTCCCACCTGCGGGTTACCTGGAGGGGGGGGAGAGCGTATATACCTGTTAGGCAATTAGGGACCTCGTTAACACAGACACCTGTTGCTGATTTGGCTTCACGAAGTTTAATTAATCAAATTGCAGGTTATTTATTTATTTATTCATTTTTTGTACAAGTGTGTGCTTGTGCAGTAAAGCAAAAGGTTTTTAATGCTATCATTTGCCAATAACCGTATTACTCTATTCTCCCATTAGATTATTATTATTATTATTATTATTATTATTATTATTATTATTATTATTATTATTATTATTATTATTATTATTATTATTATTATTATTATTATTATTATTATTATTATTACATAAGTCTTCCAAATGGGCGATCGTTTTCAGTTCACAAATCTATAGATTAATTAAATTTATATTAACTTCCTTCTAATAAGAGGATTGAAGAGCCTCTCTCTCTCTCTCTCTCTCTCTTACAGCCACAGTGGACGCCAACAACCAAACTACTTTCCAATATATGCAAAGAAAACTTTATCCCATTTCTATTCCTCCAGCAAAAAAGACATGTTCCAGGCCTGTTTTTTTCAGGCTTCGTCTCTGTATCTCGTCTACATAGCCACCAATCTGTTTTCCAGAAACCAGCTAGATAAACTGACCTCAAACAAAAGGATTAAAATCAAACTGGAAAAACATACAGTATACAACAGATACACGCTTCATACCTGTCTCTTCCAGGCTTCCAGCCTCCGCACCTCGGCTTCCAGACCTGCCACTCGGCATTCCAGCTCTTGCAACTCTCCCTCTAGATCACCTTTGCCACTCTCGGACTGCCAGAGAGATGTAAATATGTCGTGAATACGAAGATATTTCCATAAAGAATCATAACAAAGATATAATTAGACAGAGAACATAGGCCTACAATATACCTGAATGGCTTTGGTAGCACCAAATTCGGAGGCACTGTGGAACAGGCACTGGAAAGCCTCGATCGTCATGTTGGCCTCGTCCCTGACCCTGTGGGATGTAACGCCAGATACTGATTAATCATTTGCTCACTAAATAGTCAGAATCATAACTTTTCAATTAATGGAATCAGTAGATTTTATTCATAGTATGCATTCTAAAGCTGGCACTAGGTCTCCCGAAGGCATATGACCTTGCTTCTGATTGGCTGACTCACCTGGCCAGAAGAAGACCTCTCTCGGGGCAATCTAGGGTCACCTGACGTATGAGTTCGTCTGGTGAAGATAAATAAAAGTAAATAAATAAAGTGAAGGTTAAAAAGCGTCATGATAGATTCTGAAACCATGTTGTGTGCCGTGGTTAAGTGGATAGTGTATCTAGGACACTCTCTAGTTATCTAAGAAGCCCTCTAGGACGCTCTCTAGTTATCTAGGAAATCCTCTAGGATACTCTCTAGTTATCTAGGACAATCTCTAGAACATTCTATTGTTATCTAAGATTTTTTTCTGAGTTTTCTAGGGTCCAGTTAATGAGTGGAGACATGAAAAAAGTCTAAATCAAACCTGAGAGAGAGAGAGAGAGAGAGAGAGAGAGAGAGAGAGAGAGAGAGAGAGAGCAACATACAGCAAAAGTTGAGATAAAAAAAATAACTGAAGGAAATATTAGTTCGAGAAAAAGAGAAAAACGGAAAGATAGAAATATATAGAAAAAGTCTAAGTGAGAGAGAGAGAGAGAGCATACCAAAGCATTCCCTGTAAAGCGCCCTCCGGATGGCACAGATGCCCTTCGTTCTCGCCTGCTGTTCCTTGATCTTGAGGTCGAGTTGTTCCCACAGCTGGATCACGGCTGTCCTGCTCGGGGGCGCCCTTGAGACCTAGGGAGAAAGAGAGAAGGTTCACAGATTTGTAATGAGTAAAATCTCTCCTTTAACCAGCTTTTGGAGATCTCCCCAGGCTTACGTATTCGTAAGATCTTGTAGTCTGTGCTCTTTAAAGGGGCGTAAAGAAGTGGCGTTTTCACCGCCTATACGTTATTCCTAACCCCCCCTCCCTCAACACTATCAAGCCCATCAAAATCGTCCGCAATAAGAACAGCGAGTCTCTCATCTCACACTTTTCTCTCGAAAGTTCTCTAGATCATTGAATTCCCACTCAAATAAATCGCAAATGTCCCGTCAGACACCCGTCTACGATGGCTAATTGCGTGAAGCTTTAAACGTGAACCCCCGTGGTGACATAAATCGTCCCAAATCAGATGATTTAAAGCAAAAGGTTAATCAAATTCGCCGAGTTTCTCGTCACTTCTCCGCCATTTGCATCCGGGGCCAAAGATCTTTGAAGGGGAATTTTATAAGCGAGGGGTTGCGTTCGATTTGGCCGTCGCCGGAGGACGTTTTTGTTTACGGCGCCGAGTGGAACGCGCTCTTCTTCTTCCTTTTGAGAGCTGTTGGCGATTGGTCATCCGTTTATTCGAAGGAGGGAACGATGAATGTCAATGCGTGTTTGTGTGTAATATATATATAATATATATATATATAATATATATATATATATATATATATATATATATATATATATATATATATATAAAACAGGAATTTGAGTGACATGGTACTATAGACTCATTGACATCCGTAGCCTAAACCTAACACCCTCTAGAGCCACCCTTTCTCAAAGCATAAAAAAACCATACTTAAACTAACGACCATATATATGTACACACAGATGCATAAATATTAATTATTACTCACCCTCTGTATCCATTTAATGCCTTCTTCTTCTTCCCCTTCCTCCTCCTCCCCCTCCGCTGGTTCCCATTCACAAGGGGGAATGAGAATGTCGACTATTTTCTCTCCCCTCTCTCTGTCTGTCAGCTCTTCGTCGTCATCTTCTTCTGCAAAATGTACGAGAATTTACCAAGATGTTTGACCTATGAAAATATATTTACTTGTTTGTTTTTGTGTGTGAAATTGGCAAATCGGCATTCAATGTGGCGTAAGGAGCTGTAACATGAAAGGTTAGGTTAGGTTAAGCTATGATACTCAACGCCATCACTGACCGGTCTTGATGAAATGCGATCATTCGTAAATTTGTTTTTATTCAATGTGCGATTGGTTATAGACTGATATATCGCTGTGTGATCCATTACCTGACCTTTTATAAACCAAACCAATGCTTTACATTGACCTCTCAGTCTCACTAATAAAGAATTCGGCCATTAAAGTTGAACAACATCTGGATACTTCTTGGAAAATATTCCACAAACTGTT
The DNA here is from genome assembly GCF_015104395.2 of Macrobrachium nipponense. NCBI lineage: Eukaryota > Metazoa > Arthropoda > Malacostraca > Decapoda > Palaemonidae > Macrobrachium > Macrobrachium nipponense. The sequence continues at coordinate 73,839,407 of NC_087214.1, forward strand.
AATCCCCTTTAGGTCAAATAAGTGACAAACTGTACCCTTTATTTCCCCACCCCACCCCCGCCCCACAACTGACAATTGGCCACATTTGCAAAAATATTAAGGAAACAAATAAGTTAAGAGGGCATTTACATGATACTACTACTAGCTAGATAGATAGCTTAGGACACGCTAGTAAAAAGGATGCAAGAACTATTGGTGTTAATGAGGAAAAAAGCTTATTAAGTGTTTGGCCAATAAAGTTTAAAAGAAATTCAAATGTGTGGGGCAGACTTTTGCTGATGATCGTCAATTTGGAAGAAGGACAATACAAGCCATTCGACCAGTTTGGATAGCACCATAAGCAGCTGTGCTCAGTTCATGCATGACATCGTCACTGATAACTAATTGGTTGCTACAGTTTGCTTTCAGATCAAGATAATTGAAAAGACAAACATATTAGAAGACATAACAGGTACCTACATTCTAAAAACCAAGTCATTCAAAAATACCTTAAACTCTGGGGTCTGCGAGATGGACCAAGAAAAGTCCCACAAGACAAAGGATGTCTTCCAAAACTGGGGTCTTCCTGATGGATAAAAAAAAGGTCCCACAAGACAAAGGATGTCTTCCAAAACTGGGGTCTTCCTGATGGATAAAAAAAGGTCCCACAAGACAAAGGATGTCTTCCAAAACTGGGGTCTTCCTGATGGATCAAAAAAGGTCCCACAAGACAAAGGATGTCTTCCAAAACTGGGGTCCACCAGGTGGACTAAATGAGGGCCCACAAGACACAGGAAGTCTTCTAAAACTGAGGTCCTCCAAACAGGTTATCTTCAAAAATTGGGGTCCACCAAATGGTCCAAAAAATGTCCCACAAGACAAAACTGGGGTCCACCAGGTGGACTAAATGATGGCCCAGAAGACACAGTTAGTCATCTAAAACCGAGGTCTACTAGATGACCAAATGAGGCCCCACGAAACAGGAAATCTTCCAAAAACAGGGGTCCACCAGATGGACCAAAAAGGGGTCCCACAAAACACAGTAAGTCTCAATTAACAGGGATGCTAGTGATTTACCTTCATCTCCAAAGTCAGACTCAAGAGCAGCGTTGATGATCTCCAAATCGTCCTGTGTCTCTTCGGCCTGAGAAAGAGATATATATGTCTCTTTTAAACAATTCACTCTCAAACAGTATCTCACGTCATTACTTCTCATTTATCTCTCTCATATAAAAAAAAAATTGGTAAAGGTTCTTTATTTCATCTGCAAGCTTTTTGTCAATAACAGTGGGTAAAATACTTAAACATAACGGTAAAGAATTCAACAAAGAAACAGCAATATTTGAATACAATTTTCTGTGCACAAATTAAACCTCTCTCTCCTACATCATAGCCTAAATATACTAATAATCGGGTCACTTTCGAAATTCATATTTTCCCTAGGCCTAGTTCAGTCATACTTTCAGCTGGAGCAACGCTAGGCCTATAACCACAACTAGGCCACACAACCAGTGAAAGAAAACGTTGATTTACAAAATCACGTCAATAACCTGGATTTCTGTGATGCCAGTTTTAGTAACCATAAAACGGTCAATCAAGTAAACGCCGTTTGATTGATTGATTCTTACTACTTGGCATCGTAGTGCTGAGTAGTCAAGCTGATAAGAGTCATATCTAGGTCATAACCCAATGAAACGTTTAATGGTTCAAAATGTCGCTTTATTCGAAGATGTTGTCTTAATCATCTATATTATTTAATTGTCGGCTAAAATCAGCCGTTAAATCAATAAAATCCTCATACATACCTCTGTCGCTACGGTCACTGTGCAGTGAGGTTAAATCTCCTCTTTCATTATGAAGGGTTCAAACCTCGTTTATTTAAACAAACTATTGAGCTCCTATCCATGTTCTTCAATTGTCAGCTAAAATGCCCTTTCGAATCGGAAGAATCGCCAAGCGTAAAGTGAGCAATAACTAGGAAAGTTACTCATTAAGGAAAAATAAAGTTAAGCGTTTCCGCTGTTGTTACATCATTTCATATTCGTAAGATGGCCAGTCCCTCTCTCACCCTTGGCCTAGGAATTCCCGAGTTGCTTAACGTCAACTTTTCCCTGATCTCCATGCAGCCACCCGGGAGACGTGAAAAGTAAGTTATCGCCTTAAAGACGTCGTGTAATGATCGCATGCACGACTTCATTGCCCAGCAGGAACAAAATTTATGGGTTGGATATCCTAATTTAAAGTACTACTCGAACTTTTCTCGGATCTTCGGCCACCTGAGCGGCGTGTAAACCTTGCTTTAAAGACGTCTTGTAATTATGTATATGACAAAATGCACGACTGCAATGCACGACAGGAACAAAATTGAGTACTGGGGCATCCTATGACACTAAATTTATAGGCTAGATACCATATACAGTACCGAACTTTTCCTTCATCAGCCACCAGAGCGACGTGTAAATCAAGTTTTCTTGCTTTAAAAACGTCGTGTAATCATGTATATGACCAAATGTACGACTGCAATGCACGACAGGAACAAAATTGAGTACTGGGGCATCCTATGACACTAAACTTAAAGGCTAGATATCATACAGTACCGAACTTTTCCCCGATCTTCAGCCACTTTAGCGACGTGCAAAACCCAGTTTCTTACTTTAGAGACACCGTGTAATGACCGAATGCACGACTGCATTGCACGACAGGAACAATATTAAGGAGCTGGGACATCCTACAACAACAATTTTAAGGACTGGACATCCCACGGTACATGAACACGAGTCGTCCAGAGATAACGGTACAATCGTCGACACGGGGCGGAAATGAATCTTCCCCGGCTTTGGGTAATACGGCTGTCTCCATTCTGGGAAAAATGATCCATTGAACTTTATTTTTACCGATTCGTCGACGGGCTGCTCGATCTCCTCGCCCCCCGGGCCAATTTTTCGGGGTTCCTCCAACTGCAAGAGGCCCGTGCTGCCCATGGCTTGTTGATTTCATAAAGGAACCACACAAATCGGTTGTCATGGTTACGAAATCGGGAGCTTTGAGGTCTACCGTACTTAAACTTAGTATTCGCGCATATATGCACGGTACTCTCCCGGAAATGCATTGAAATGAGTATTGAATAAGCAATTGATTCCTTTTCCCTTTTTAATTCACTGTTTAGATCGACATAGAGGCCAAAATAAGGGATTTAAAGTACATTATTTTAGGGAGGTAGGTCGTCGGGGGGAGGAGAAGGTCATACGATGACGAAAATGGCACCGAATAAAAAGAAATGAATTACTCGTTTCTCTCATCTCTTCATTTACGGAAAAAAATGACGGAAGAGAGAGAGTAAAAAGGATTAAAGTTAGTGCACATGTTAGCGGTGGGTGATCGGGTGAACGGAGAGAGAGAGAAAGAGAGAAAGAGAGAGAGAGAGAGATGAGGAGAAAAAGATGTAACGAAGACGGAAGCGAAAGAAGTTGCCATGAAATCTATACACCTATATAATAAAAATGAGCATACAGATATTTCCGAATATCATAGAAAACGCGTTAGTTGACTGGAGAGAAAGAAGGAGATGAGGAGGAAGAGAAAGAGAAAGAGAGAGAGAGAGAGAAATAGTGAGAGAGAGAGAGAGAGAGAGAGAGGAGCAGATGAACGTGACATCTGACGGTCAGCGGAGGAGTTACTCATAATGGCTTGTTTGTTTATGTTTTGGACTCGTGCACCCGATCATTTTGTTTCTTTGTCATTTTAGTGCCGCTAAAATGGAGATGTCTTCTGTCACCTAAGGTAACCGTCGCCCGGTGTCCGGGCCAGCGCCTCAGGGGGGCGCCGCCCCCGCGGGGCACGCCGGAGGGCCCCGAAATGGCCCCAGAAGCGGCAGGGCATTGACCACCCTCGGATTCGAGGCTGACACCGGATTGCTGCTTCTGTGGCGCCCCTCGGCCCTCCCTGGCCTCGTCGAGGCCTCCTGCCGGAGGGCAGAGGCGCTTGCGCCCCCTCGCATGCCCCAGGGGGGCGCCCGGCCCCTCCTGACGGAGGGGGCGCCTCAAAATGGACGCGACACACTTGACCGATTCCCACCCGCAGGAGGGAGGGGATTCGGCGATTACATAAAATCCCGAAGGGCTTCCCTTTCCAGGGGCGTCGTCGAGTGGGCCGGACGCCCGTGGACGCCCGCGGGCGTCGGTTTCACGGCGAAATGAGGCGGCCGCCACCTGGAAAAGTCAAGCCTAACTTAAGCCTAACCTGAGCCTAGGCCTACGTTGCAACACACACGTGCTAGAATGACACATGGCTGTCGTTCCTTTCGTTAGGGCCTCTTCCTCTCTCTCCTTTTCTCCTCTTTCCTTTTATTTCCTTTCATTTATTCGCTTTTCCACTTCCCGTTCCTCCCCAGGGAGGCCGTGGTGATGGGAAGCGACTTCTGAAGTCACTCGGGCGTGCAGGCCTGCGGCAGGAGCTGTTGCAAGGTTGCTCGAGCTGAACGAGGCCTATGTGGCTTCGTTCAGAAGCTCGACCATAACCTGGGCCTAAAATTGTTGAAAACGTTTCGTCGACTCTACCGACTCGATTCCTCCAGTGACTTCTAACTCGGGTTGGCTAGGCCTGTCCGAAGCTCCTGATTGTGACAGGCTAGGTGAAGTTAGGCTCGCATGCTGTAGATTTAGGCCTAGGATGATTGCCTAGCCTAGGATGCAATCCTGCGAGTCAACTTTAAGCGTTGGTTAGCCAAAATGATTTAGGCCTAGAACTTTTTCCAAATTATGGCAAGACGACAGCCTAATGGTGGTTTTAGGGCTGAATTGTCGTCTGTGCTGACTAACTCAAGCTTTAGGCCTACTCATAAAAGGCCAATATTACCCAGAATGATTAATATTGCCTCGCTATAACTAAGTCTAACTTTTCCTATATCAAACTTTACCTTGAGGCTGAGCATAGGCCAGTGATTGGTTGCCAAGACTTTTGACGTGGAGTTACCACAGTAGTCTATTCTTAGCATTAACTTGCTAATTTATGAAGCTTTAATGTTCTACGCTAGCAAGCACATGATTAGCCTAGGCCTATAGGCATATACAAAGTTTTGTCTTTCTGAGTAGCGTAAGCTTTCCAAGTCGGCATTTGGCATATTGTTCACTACCCTCGGCTAGCCCTAGCGAGTATTTCCATAGTCTAGGGATTACATTGTGAACTCTCTTCTAGTAGGCTGGGATACTATGCCTAGGCCTATCACTAGACCTTCCCGTGTGTAACAGCGCAGTTATCAAAGGCATTGCTAAACGTAGCCGGGAGTTATGTCACGTGTTTATAATTGTCATGTGTGTATCAGTTTGTAAGAACTAATTAGGCTCTTAACAGTTTTTTTGAAGTGACATCAACCTAAGCCTATACGTGATACACTATTATATTTTCCTTAAATATTTAGCTGTTGTCACCATATATGTATAACCAAGTTTTTAGTGAACTTATGTGTGTTGCAACTGGAAACAAACTTGCGTTGGAAATATAGTAAAGTGGAACTTTGCGATGTGAATAACATTTTGTATAACTCATCTACCCCTAGCTGAGTTATTTTGAAATAAGGAAGTGTGTTGCAACTTCGAACTAGTTTATTTTTCTTAATCACATGATTTATGGCTAAAGAACTCGTATATGAGCCCACAGCATAACTACTTGTGTACGATAGTGAACAAATTTATATTCCATGAATTACAATATTCTAGTAACTTGCAAAAATATTACAAGCACTTGTTCTCAGAATGAAACCGCAAAAATATTACAAGCACTTGTTCTCAGAATGAAACCATCAGTGTGTCTTACTGTCTACTATTTTTATTAATGTCAGTGCTTATGTAATCATTCATTGTTTTTCACCTGTATCAGTATAAAATGCAGCAATCTTTGTAATGTATTTGTTATATTTGCTGTACAGCGATGGGTGTAAAACCCAAAGTTGTTCCGACACGGCATACAAACCTTCGGTCCTTTTACAATAGGAAGGTACTAGCGGCAGCTGCAGCTGGATAGGTCGTAAGCTTTCGAACAAGGGGTTCGGTAGTTAACTGCTTGTCCGACAGGCGCGCGCGCGCGACTGGGAGGTAAACAAATCACTTTTGCTTTCGGCCTCACAGCGAGTGGACGTGTGTGTTCGACGCTCTCTGCCCGCTTCTCGTCGTTTGCTTTCTTGAGTATATGGTTGTGTTTGTGTATGAAAGAATTCATTGTAAGTACAATCATTTCTCTCTTTTCATATTAATTGAACTGCAATTAATTAATGATGGAATCTCCTCGCCTCGCTACCCCACGGAGACTATGCCCGGGTACCGAAGGGCGTAAATGCGGGAAGTTCCGCTCTTTCCCGGAGATAGACCCTCATATTGTGTGCTCGGTGTCGGGGGCGCGAATGCTCCCGAGCCGAGCCTTGTAATGTGTTTATTAATTGGTCTTGTAGGCGCAGTGGATTTTGTATGAGGGCAGGAGGAAGCGAAGGCCTGCAAAGGAGTCGTCGGAAAGCTCTCCCGCGACTCCTTTGGTGACGGACACTTCGTCTTCTTTCCTGCCGCCCGCTCAACTTCCACGTCTCGCGCCTTCCCCTTCGGGGGGGGTTTCTAGGTCCTTCTCCTCTCCTGACTTGTCGAGTGTGGAGGAGGGCGCTAGATACCCTGACGTCGAGTTGTACTCTGGGTCCTCTATCCGTTCGTCTTCGCGCGAACGGGTAGAGGATCCCCCTAATCACCCGACTTTTGCCTCCTCAGGTGCGGTTGCCGCGAAGGATGACCTCGGACAGGTGTGGGCATCGTTGGGGCTGCAGGGCGTGCCGAGTGTCCAGGGGCTGCTCTACCATCTCGCTGGCTCCGTGGCGGTCACCCATGCAACGGTCACGACCACCACCACGACCATTACAACACCCGGCTACGCTTCACCTCCTCACCTGGTGTACACCCAGCACGCGGTCTCTGTGACACCCACTACATCGGTGCAGGGGCCAGTCGCCGTAACTCGGGGGAGTGTGATGCCGCCGCCTGTGTTTGCCGTGCTGCCGCGACCGGACTTCGTGTGCCCGAACCCCGAGCTCGCCCCTGGACCTCCCACCGGTACCTAGGATGTCTGTGCCGCTGGTCCGCCCATCTAGACCGCCTACACAGTCTGCCGTACCTGCCGTACCTGCCCAGCTGCTGTCCACGGACGTGACGTGGACCACTGCTGCCGTTCCTGTACCTGCTCCTGCGGTTTTCTGCCGTTCCTGTGATGCCTGCACCTGCTGATGTTGTTCCTGTTCCTGGCGCCGCTGCTCCCGATGCTGATCTGTTCGGACAGGTGCGTCCGGGCCCTGTTGCTTCGGCAACAGCAGCCCCGGCTCCGCTCTGGATGACAGATCTGACGTCTGTCATGAGAAGGTTGACGAAGAAGAAGAAGAAGAGGAGGAAGGTGTCGTCGTCGTCTTCATCGTCTTCTTCGTCTTCGTCGTCGTCTGCCGCCTCTTCCCCTTCGTCTTCTAAGGCTCCCCTGCCGAAGAAGAAGAAGGTCGCCTCCCCCCCCCTAAGAAGTCTCCTTCGGGAACTTCTAAGGGCCCGTCTCGCTCTGGTGAGACGGGGGTTCTTCCGCTGGTCACCCAGCTCCTTCGGGGGCAGGACCCGTCTCTTCTTCCGCAAGGAAGAAGACTACGGGGACCAGAGGAGTGCCGGCTAACACCGGCACTTCCTCACCTGCTGTCAGTGGTTCGGCCACAGCAGCAGGGTCCGTCTCGGCCTCTCGTTCGCGAGAGGTACCGAGTGTACGGTCGCTTACCAGCGACCGTGCAGCCAGGAACCAGACCTCTGAGTTCGCTCAGCGTCAGGTTCACGGCACGGAGCGGAAGACTGGTGACAGCCGCTCACGCGACTCTCACCAGACCAGCTCTCGCTCTCGCGGCGAGCAGCTGGCTACCCGGGCGGACGTGACGGTCCATGACCGGCCACGGGCTGAGGCGGGGAAGAGGTCCCCCCGTTCGCCGGCACCAGCCACGGCTGGTACCAGCGAACTGACGCACCGTGAGGATACGCACCGATCTCACCGTGACAGTGGAGCTCGCCGGTCGCCTGACCGTCACTCTCACAGAGAGCGATCGGGTACGGCGACCAGCACCAGCTCCTCTGACACACGAGACCGGAGCCGCTGTTCTCGGTCCAGCCGTTCTCCACAGCGAGACGGCTCGACTAGGTCTGCAGCTCGATCGCCACCGCGGGTTGGCGATCGCCTGCAGTCTTCCAAGCCCGCTGGTTCTGCCAGCGAGCGAGGAGGGAGCGTCAGGTCTGCCTCTTCCACACCTTCAACCTCCTCGGATTACACCGGGAGGGGCGAGGTATTGAGGAGTGATCGTGAGGGGTGCGCCCCTCAGGATCCCACCACGGCGTCGTACGTACCAGGCACGGTTCTCGGACCAGCCAGGTCGTACGCACAGGTGGTTGGAGCAGACCGAGAGGGGTCTGTCGCTGTTCCTCTCCTTGAGGGAGGAGGGTCTCGGGAGTTGCCCCTGTTGAGGGACTGGACGGTCCAACTCCGCAGGAAGCAGTCACTCCTGAGATCCAGAGGAACTTTGCGAGGTTATTGCGCTGATTCGTCAGCACAACGACCTCACGGAAGGATCGCTGCTCCCACCATCCGAGCCCACGTCCTGGCTCGAGTCGTTCTGGGGCCCGAAGAGGGAACCCAGACCGACGGTGGGTTTGCCGCGTTCTGAGCTGCCGGACTCAGTGCTGGACCAGGTTGAATCGCTTGTCTCCGGACAAGACGGCTCGCTCAAGTCTGGCAGGTCGAGCAAGCTGCTTCCACCTCCTCTGCGGCGACAGCGGCGTTTTTTACGTGCCATCTGAAGACCCGATGCCGCCCAAACAGGTGAAACCCGGAGTTAGCCAGGCTGACTTCGGGTGTGTCTCTGCAGCAGCTCCTGTCCGAGAACCTGTGGTTCTCGCAGCAAGAGACATTCGGCCTGGAATCTACCGCCATGGCAGCTTTCCAGGCCGTCTCCTGGCTAGATCTGTGGTCCCTCACAGTATCTAAGGTCGCAGCCAACTCCGGGGGAATTTCTCCCGAAGATGACTCGGCCTTCAGGAGACTTTTGCCAGTCTGGGGGAGGAGCCATCTCCTTCCTTGCCCACCAGACGGTGAACCTGTGGGCCAACCTGGTTCTCCGACGAAGGGACGCTGTCCTTACTCGGGTTTCCAGGGCGGCCGGGCGTGAAGCGGCGTTGGGACTTCGCAACGGACCTTTACGGAGTTCCACGTCTCTCTTCCCAGGAAAGATGGTGGACGCTGCGGTGGACAGACGGCGCACTGACGACAGTGACCGTCTGGTTCACCAGGCAGTCTCGAAGGCCTCTGGGCAGCCTTGGACTGCGGCCAAGTCTAACGGCTCGGCTAGCGCTTCCTCGGTGGCTAAGACGGTAGCTGCGTCGAAGCCCCGTGGAATGACTCTGTCTTCTTCGACTTCTAGTAAGGGGAGCCGTAACCAGCCCTCCTCCCAGCCCTCCTCCTCCGTGGAGGCTCTGGGAGGAAGTCGAAGAAAGGGGGGAAACGCTAGGGACGGCGTTCCCCCTCACCTGCTGCCGGAAGTGGGGGGTGCCTGGCCAGCCATTGGGCAACTTGGCAGCGCTACGGCGCCGAGACCTGGATTGTAGATGTCCTTCGGGAGGGAGATCTATTACCCTTCGAATCTCGGTCACCCCTCACCTCCAACCCGGTCCAACAGCAGGCGTACGTTCCAGGGGCATCGAAGGACGTAGCATTGAGACAGGAGATCAAGACCATGCTGAGCAAGAGAGCTGTAGAAATCGTCACGGATCAATCACCGGGCTTTTACAGTCGACTCTTCCTGGTGGAAAAGTCTACGGGAGGCTGGCGCCCGGTGATAGATCTCTCTCCCCTGAAACCGGTTTGTTCGCCAGACCCGGTGCACGATGGAGACGGCACGCTCAGTGCTCGACTCTATCAGGGAGAACGATTTCATGCTTTCAGTGGACTTGAAGATGCGTATTTCCAAATACCCATTCATCAGTCCTCCAGAAAGTACCTCCGCTTCATCCTCGACGGGACGGTGTACCAGTTCAGGCCACTTTGCTTCGGTCTCTCAACCGCCCCACAGGTGTTCACGCGAGTGTTCACTCTGGTGTCTGCTTGGGCCCATTCGCACGGGATACGTCTGATGGGGTATCTCGACGATTGGTTAGTCCTGGCGAGCTCCCGCTCGCAGTTGCTACAGGACAGGGATCGACTGCTCGAGTTCTGTCACGATCTGGGGATCGTTGTGAAACTTCGAAAAGTCCGATCTCGAGCCCAAGCAGAGGATGAAGTACCTGGGTATGCTGATCGACACGGTAGCAGGGCGAGTCTTCCCCGCAGACTCGCGGATTAGCAAATTCAGGGAGGCAGCCAACCAGTTCCTGTCTCGGCAGGAACGGGTAGCCTCAGCGATGGCAAGTCGTGATCGGACCACCTGTCGTCACTCGGGAAGACAGTCCCGAACGGGCGTCTTCACCTGCGGTCTCTTCAGGGAGACTAAAGAGAGTTGGTCACAGGCGACGGATCCCCCAAGCTTTCCATTGTCACTGACACAGGAGGTGAGGCAGGACCTAGCCTGGTGGCTGGACGACAGGAACCTCTTAAGAGGAGTGCCTCTGCGCACTCTCCCCCCGGACATGCAGCTGCTCTCAGACGCATCGACCGAGGGATGGGGCGCACACCTGGAGGAGTTGCTGACTTCAGGAGTGTGGTACGAGAACGACAAGCACCTTCACATCAATGTACTGAAACTCAAGGCAGCGTTCCTCGCTCTCCAAGAGTTCCAGGACCGCTTGATGGGACACTCAGTGGTGTTGATGTGCGACAACACCACGGTGGTGGCTTACGTCAACAAACAGGGGGGGCCTAGTGTCTCTCCCGTTGTACCAGTTGACTCGGCAGGTGCACGAGTGGGCCGAGGCACACTCAATAGAGCTGTCGGCACGCTACATTCAGGGAAGGAATGTAGTAGCAGACACGCTCACAGCCGTCGGGATCAAGGGAGGGATAGGGACCGAATGGTCTCTACACCAGGACGTGGCGGAAAGGCTCTTCGACCTGTGGGGGCGACCAGTCGAGGATCTGTTCGCCACCCGGCACAACAGGAAGCTCCAGGTGTTCTTCTCGGCCGTGCCGGACCCATGGGCAGCTGCAGAGGAGGCTCTTCAACACCCGTGGGACAACCTTTTCGCCTATGCCTTTCCCCCGTTCACCCTGATTCGCAAGGTGATCAGTCGAGCACTGGTCACCCCGAATCTCAGGATGATCCTGATGGCTCCCAAATGGCCACAGGCCATTTGGTATCCGGACCTGCTGGCTCTTCTCGCAAGAGAACCGAGAGAGATTCCCCCTTGGCACAACCTTCTCGCCCAGCCACACGTCGAGCGGTACCACCGAGCAGTCCAGTCCCTACGTCTTCACGGCTGGCTGTTATCCAACATCTCTTGCGAACGAGAGGCTTTTTCGTAGCGCAGCAACAGAGATGGCTGGAAACATCCGTCAGTCCTCTGCAGCTGTGTACCAGGGGAAGTCGGCCGTCTTCTGTGGTTGGTGTCGTAGACGGGGCCTATTTCCTCTCAGAGCCACTCTTCAGCAGGTAGCGGATTTCCTCGTTTTTCTTCGCCGAGAGAAGCTCCTCTCAGTTCCCACAGTCAAGGATACAGAGCCGCCTTGACGCTCGTCCTGAAACTGACGGGATTGGACATCTCGAACTCGTTCGAGATCTCCTTACTTAGGAGGAGCTTCGAAAGGTCTTGCCCACCCAGGGAACTCACAAGCCCCTCTTCGTTGCCTGGACCTGGCATCGGCGAAGAGAGTACGGGAACTTCATGCCGATAATGATACGGATGAGATGCTGCTTTGTCCTGGGAGGACGCTACGGCGCTATCTGAAGAGAACTCGACACCTCGGGCCTGAGTGTCGACGCCTCTTCGTTAGCACCGGGGTCACCAAGAAAGAAGTATCAAAGAACACTCTTTCGTCCTGGCTGCGTGAGGTCATCAGGAGGGCGTATGAGGCTGATGGTAGTGACGACATCCGTACGTCCCGTCCGAGAGCTCACGAAGTCAGAAGTATTGGCCCCTCGTTGGCGTTTCGTAAGAACTTCTCCGTGGCGCAGGTATGGAAGGCAGGGGTCTGGTACAACCAGACCACCGGCACCTTCCTTATACCTTTTGGATATTGCCCACAGGTCCTTGGATCGGTTTCCTTAGGACCCGTGGTGGCTGCTCAACACGTCGTCTAGCTAACCAGACCCTAGCAGGCTGAACAGCATCGAGTCCTGGTGTGACTGTATGAATAGATAGTAAATGAGAAAGTGACTGGCTTCTCTTTCTATCTTTTTCTACCCTCTACCTGTGGGTAGAGGGATACGGTCATCACCCTGCTGGATAAGGACGAGATGCCGGTGAGCTATATGACAGAGCCCCATCCTATCCCTTTCACTAGGGAGAGGAGCAGAATATCCACCACTTCCTCCTACAAGGGGGGGGAAGTGGATGCCTACAGGAGTCAAATCCATGACTTTATATTTGCTCCTGTACAGGAACAAGTTCTTACATTGCTGGTACGAAGAGATACGCTTGCCTCTCTCTTAGTACTCGGTCCAGAGGTCTGACCATTGATCCTGCGGTGCACACCCCGATCAATCGGACAGAGGCTTGGATCCCTCCCTCGCTCTTACGACCAGGGAGGCTTCCAAGGTTGGGCGAACACCAGTCTGTTCACAAAAGACTCAGATTCCACCCACCAAGAAGTGAGTCTTCCTATTGTAAAAGGACCGAAGGTTTGTATGCCGTGTCGGAACAAATGACAATTTGTCCAAAATTGCATTTTTCCTAACTATACAAACCTGAGGTCCTTTTACACATAGCCCCACCTCATGCCACCCCTCACTCTGCAGTTTTTGCTTGGGCCAAAAGCAAAAGTGATTTGTTTACCTCCCAGTCGCGCGCGCGCCTGTCGGACAAGCAGTTAACTACCGAACCCCTTGTTCGAAAGCTTACGACCTATCCAGCTGCCGCTGCCGCTAGTACCTTCCTATTGTAAAAGGACCTCAGGTTTGTATAGTTAGGAAAAATGCAATTTTGGACAAATTGTCATATCTTTGTATTTTACAGGAAAAAAACCCTGTGCATCTCCTTTGCCTTTGGATGCCAGTTTGAATGGACGCTAGTCCCATAGAATCTCTATGTATGCTAAACTCCTGAAGATGCATCCTTGCTGGATAGTGCTTGATTCCTATGTTGCTGTTTATTGTTAAAAAGGACATGCTTTCCAATTTCACAAGCAAACATGGCATTTTTACCCATACAGGTAATCTGTGGCTGCCAATATGTAGACTTTAGTTTCGGGTAAACTTTGGTGATTGTTTTCGACTTCATTTCCTTGGGTAAAGGACCATAGAATGCTGTCTTGTTGAACGGCCTCATTAATTTTATCCAAGGCAGATCTTTCAGTAGCTGTAGACGCATTACCTGGTTTATGGACAGATATCTGATTTGCCATGGAATGGTTAACCAGTTGATTCTATTGTCTCATATTTTTATTCATTTTGCTGTAGTTAGCTGTGGGAAATCTCAGTGATTTAGTGTAGTGTAGTGTGGAGTATGTAGCCAGATAATGGTAATTTGCAGATTAGCCAAATTAAGTTGATGGCTGTCTTTAGTTATCATTCACAGGTGAAGGATATTGTGTGTAATCATTCGAAAGCCTTGACTACAGTATTGTATTTGACATTGTCATTTGCCAAGAAAATTTATACTAAATATGTGCCATTTGTCATTTCCAAAGATGGATGATCTTGATTTCTTTGTATCGTTGATAATGTTTTTTGCTTACCCTTTGATTCCCATGAGGGATTCTTGTCTTTCGGCTCTTCTTTTTGCATCTTTTTTTATTCCTTTTATCAAGGCATAGATAACTAAATGAAATGTATGGTGTGTCATCCTGCAATTTGCAAATTCTTGAAAATATTCTGGCTGACTTCAGTGATTCATGTCTTATTTATGTCATAAGTGGTGTTTTGGAAAACTGAATTGGTGATGAGAGACAATTGTTATCACTGATTCTAAGGGGCATTTCTGAATGAATTCCCATCGGAGCTCTTTCTCCCTAATTCTCTCAGCCGTCCTGAGGGTCATTGTCTCTTCTCTGCATCCATCACTTCTCTGAGGTACTGCTTCTCATCCCTTCAGATCATATCTAATCATAGTAGTCTCTCAGATTGTGGTCTTTTTAATGGCCTCTGAGCACCATAGCTCTCAGTTCCAGGCTCATTTGCAGTACAGCAATCCCAGTTCACTCTAGATGTGACTCTATGTTTCACTAGCAAACATTTTCTGTCATACAGGAATGTATCGTGTAAATGTCATAAATTTTTGCTGTGGTTGGTAATGAGATATCCTCATTTATCGGTACTTTTATTTTTTTTATTACCATCTCACCATTGGTCTCACAATCCAGTCTGTTACCAAGGTATCGGAAATGTTCGACAGTACTTCGTAGTCTTTTTCCTCCATGAGATATAGTCTGCTTCTAACTCCTTTATCTCCTCACCCTTCCCTAGGCATCAAAAACTCCCTTACACCATTGAACTTTGTAGAATGAGTGTCTTGGTGCCATCTGTTGCTTTCGATGTGCAGTTTTACATTGACCTTAACTCCTTGCTGACAGAAACTGCGTGACCACTTTCCAGATTCCAACCTCTTTTGCTTCCTTATCTGGTCGCCATGGTCTTGCTTTATCTCCCGTCTACTCCTCCATGTTTTAAACATATTGAAGAATTCTTTGATTCTGCTATGATCAAACATCAGATCATCTGTATGCAGTACATAGATGGCATCTCTGTATACATATTCCTTTAATAGATGCATCTTTTCCTGTGAATAATTACTTGATTGTTTTGGTATTTTTGTCAAAAGCCTTCTCAAGGTATTGGACTTTGCAACATGATTAATTTCCTGATTTCTTCTGTAGTTGTTCATCCCAACAATCACTTCATTAATCTGTTCCTCCCAGCTTGAAGCGTAGTACCTGACAGTTGTTAATTGACCTTCTTATTTTATTGCTTCTTCCAGCGCTCACCAGACTTTCATCTGTTCTCCAGCTGTCTGCCTCCTCTATACACATTACATTATTGAGCATCACCTTTCCTTTATTTATCTTATATCTCCTACATTATATTCCTTGTTATAGAAGTTTCTACCATTCTTCTTTTTTATTCAGTTTTCAACGGACAATTTTTATCCAGACTTCTTGACTTTACTTCTGAATTCCTTGCCTTTCTTCTCGTTGTCATTATATTATCTGTGTTCTTTCCTTTTGAAGCTGGATGTTCTTTGATCTTCTTCATCTGTCTCAGAATCAGGTACCAATTCCATCTTTTCACTCCAAAGACTTGACTCTCTTAAAACCTCCTTTCACTATCAGGACTTTGTTCCAACGGGGCCATTAGGTCTTCTTATCTGTCTCATTTTACTGTAGCTCTTCTGTTATTTCCATGAGAATCTTTACAATATGTTTTCCTGGTATCACATATTTGTGTGTGATTTATAACAGACAGGGCATTTTTGCTCTAAAATATGCAAAAAGTTTTTTGGTCATAAGGTGTTTGCTCATGGATTTTCAATTTATTTTGTCCCTTTGGCTTGTTTAGCCATTTTTCCAGACATACTTTCCGTGTTTTGAGAACTGCTGGGTCATTTATGAATAAAGTATATCACTGTAAATTATTTCAAGGGCTTCCTTTGATTATTTGCTTATGACTCCTTTGATTATTTGCTTATGACTTCTTTGATTATTTGCTTATGACTGCTACAGTTGTGACACTGGATACCTTGAAATGTTGTTCATTGGTGTACGTTTCCAGCTTGGCGAAGTTGTTCCAAATGCATATCTGTTTCTATGATTGCAGTTTCATGCATACATTAAGCCCATGTGATTCTACCCCCATTGGTAATAGTCAACCAAAGGAAAATGAATTATTTGTATTCAGGATACTTGTTATTATGATAGCGATTCCATTTCTGATAATGTTCATAATTTGTAAATTACTTTTCTTGTAGTTATATATGGTGATTTCATCTGTGATCATATTAAGAAATACTTCTTTTTTCTTGTATTTATGATGGTGATTCCAATTTTGATAATGTTTAGAATTTTTTAATTACCATTTCTTGTAATTATATGGTGATTTCATTCAGATGATATTCAGAAATACCTTTAACTCCTTTTTCTTTAGCTTTCCAGATAATTTAACTCTTTTCTTTTGTCTTTCCAGAACCTTTGATAACGAGTACAAAATGGAGCAGTTGAAAGATAATGAAGAAGAAAACATAGAGTGGTCTGCTGAGGTTCCCGACGAACCAGAAGCAGACCCGTTGCTCCCTGACGATGTTGGAGGGCAAATGCCCACTGAACAGTACCAGTGGGACCAGTCGGACGTGATCACAGAAAGTATGCATGGAGACGAGGTGGTGATGGGGGACTTTGAGGGTTCGGAAAACAAAGGCACTTTTAATAACGAAGTTGACCCATTGAGTGAGGATCCCCTCGGGGGAGAATACTGTGTTGAAAATGAAGATGGGAACAGTGGGGACCCCGGGGACCAGCGCCTGACAGAAGTGAACCCCCTAGAAAATGACAGTGAACCAATGGAGACACAGACCTTTGAGGATCATGAGGGAAATAATGGTGCTTTTGTCAATAGTGAGAGAACTTCCCCAGACAATCCCGAAGGCCTGGTTGTGTGTGGCGGCAATGCCGAGCCCAGTGAAGTGATTGGCGAAACAGTGAGTGGGGATCAGGGGGGCGTGGTGGGGAGCCCGAAGGAATGCGAGGGGAGTGCGAGCCCCGCGGGCAAGGAAAGGGAGGAGAGTGGTCCCCAGCTGAATGATGTTCTTAGGTGTGACGATGGGGAAGAAATATGTACAAATAAAGAGGAGGACAGTATTAATGAGAATGCGAAGACACCCGTTGATCCCTTGGAGGACGTGGGGTCGGATAGGGAGTGTAAGAAGGGTGGGAGCGATGGGGAGGACGAAGACGAGGAACACAAAACGAAAAGACTAAAGGCGAAAAGACGGCATGTCAGTGGGTCCACCGACCTTTCCGCCCCAGCCCCCAAAATAAAGAGAAAGTGCAGAGCCTCCTCAGACGACGAGAAGGAGGACAATGACAAGGATTGGAAGAAAAAGAGAGAGGACGGCAGGTCCTCCGGCGATGAGGACAACTCGGACGACGACGAAGAGGCCCGCAGGCGCAAGATGAGGAGACGTAGTGGGGCCGCCACTGGCCTGAGTGTCAAGCCCAAAGTGAAGAATTTGCGCCGGAACATTAGGGACATTATTAGCGACGATAAGTTGGAGGACGACACACTCAACGCACAAAAGGAGGAACAGTTGCGTTTGCAACGGCTGCAGGAAAAGAGACTCGCTCTCAGAGAGTATTTAGAACAACAACAGGTAAGCACTGTTGTTCTGCCTTGAAATTAGGTAGCCTGATTCTTATCAATTTGTTGTTTGTTCCGATACGTAATACAAACCATCGGTCCTTTAACAATAGGAAGTAGCTAGCGGCAGCTGGAACGGTCGTAAGCTTCGAACAAGGGGAGAACGGTAGTTAACTGCTTGTCCGACAGTCGCGCGCCGCGCGACTGGGAGGTAAACAAATCACTTTTGCTTTCGGCCGCGGGGGTGAAGGACGTGTTCGTCATCGCTCTCTGCCCGCTTCATCGTCGTATGCTTTGTTTATATTGTGTTTTCTACTAATGGTTTGTTTGACTTGAAAATGAAACTGTAAGTACACTGTTTTCATTTTCATTACTTAATTATGAACCAACATGGAGTTATCGCCGTAGATGCGGCGATTTCCTCTCTTTTCATGAATTGAACCCTTGAATTATGTCTCGGTGCCGAGGGCGGGCGCGCTCGCGCCGAGTCATGTATTTTGGGCGAAAGTGTGTAATTGAAAAATGTAAGTACTCTTTTCATTATATTTTTGCCCTGTGCGTTCATTACCGAGAGTGTGATTGCGCTCGGCACGAGCCTTTTAATTTTGTATAATAGAATGCAATGAAAGTGGATTCGCAATTGCAATATTCTTTTCATTTTCATTTATTTATTTGCATGAAATTTAATTTGGATCAATTTTCGTTCTTACCCGGGAATTGATCCTTACGATTTTTTTATGTGAAAATGAAATCGCAAGTGCAGTATTCTGTTTCATTTTCATATATATTTTATGATAGCATCATATTATTGGATCAAGTTTCCGTTCTTACCCGGGAATTGATCTTTTCCCCTTTAAGTTCTATGAAGTGAATCGCAAGGGCAGTATTCTGTTTCATTTTCATATTACTTTTCAGTGCTGTGCGGGGGTAGGGGAAGCGAAGGTCTGCCAGGAAGTCGTCGGAAAGCTCTCCCGCGACTCCCTTGGTATCCGATTCTTCGTCTTCCTTCCTGCCCCCCGCTCAGCTTCTTCGTTGTATTTTGTATTTGGGGTCTTCCTTGAGTTCGGGGTGGGGCATGTCTTCCCCCCGTGCGTGAGGGAACCCCTCTTACTAATCTATCTATGTTACCGCAGGTGCTACATCCGTGGGAGACGACCTTGGACAGGTATGGACCACCGCGGAGGCAGGGCGTGCCTAGCATCCACGGGCTGCTGCAGCGTCTAGCGAGGTCTGGGGCGGTCTCCACTACTACCACGGCTGCTTATGCTGCTCCCCCCCCCTCCTGGTCTACACTCCCCATGCTGTGTCGATGACGCCGTCTGCCGCTACTATGGCCGCAGCCGTACCGAGGTGGGGTTGCCGCCGCCGCCTGTTTTCTTCGTGTTGCCTGCCCCAGACTTCCGCTGTTCCAGCAGCTCGCCCCTGGACCGGCCGCCAGGACCCAGGTTCCGCTGGCTGCCGATGATTCTACGAGGCGATCGCTGGGCCTGCCGTACCTGCCGCTGATGTGATTCCCGCTGTTGGCTTGGCTGTCCCTTCTGGGTCTACCGCTGCCGCTCCTGAGCTGGTTGCTGTTCCTGTCGCTCCCGGTTCCTGTGCCTGTCCATGCTGGTCCTGCCCACGGTGTGTCTTCCCCAGTCCCAGGTCCTTCCGGACAGGTGCAGTCGGGCCGTGTTGCTTCGGCAATAGCCCCGGCTCCGGCCTGGATGGAGGACCTGACGACTGTCCTGCGTGAGCTGACGAGGAAGAGGAGAAGAGGAAGCTGTCATCTTCGTCTTCATCGTCTGCTGCTGCCTCTTCCCCTTCGACTTCTAAGGCCCATAAGCCGAAGAAGAAGAAGGCTGCCTTCCCCCCTAAGAAGTCTCCTTCAGGAACTTCTAAGGGCCCGTCCCACCCCGGTGGGACGGGGGGTCCTTCTGCTGGTCCTCCTGCTCCTTCGGGAGCGGGGCCCGTCTCCCCTTCCGTAAGGAAGAGATAGACGGGGACCAGAGGAGTATCGGTTAGCTCTGGTACTTCCTCGCCTGGTGCTAGCGGCGATGCCGCTACGCCAGGTTCCGGCTCGGTCTCGTCGTTCGCGAGAGATCCCGAGTGTACGTTCTCCCTCGGGAGACCGTGCAGCCAAGTTTCGGCGCCAGAGTTCGCTCGGCGCCAAGATGCGGCACGGAGCAGAAGGCTGGTGAGAGACGCTCAGGTGACTCTTGCCAGGCCAGCGGCCGCTCTTGCAGCGACCAGCTGGTAACCCGGGTTTTCCCCCCCTAAGAAGGCTCCTTCGGGACCTTCTAAGGGCCCGTCTCGCTCCGGCGATTCGGGGAGCTCTTCTGCTGGTCCTCCTGCTCCCTCGGGAACAGGGCCCGTCTTTTCTTCTACCAAGGAGAAGAAGACGGGGACCAGAGGAGTACCAGCTTCGGCTGGCACTTCCTCGCCTGGTTCTAGCGGTTCTGCCGCTAAACCAGGATCCGCCTCGGCTTCTCGCTAGCGAGAAGTACCGAGTGGACGGTCTCCCGCGGGAGACCGTCCAGCCAAAGTCTTGACACTCGAGCTCGCTCGCCGCCAAGACCGAAGCGCGGAGCAGAAGACTGGCGAGTGTCGTGCAGACGACTCTCGCTAGGCCAGTGGACGCTCTCGCAGCGACCAGCTGGCTGCTCGTGTTGACGTGACGGTCGCTGACCAGCCACGGGTTGAGGCGAGGAAGGGGTCCCCGCGGTCGTCGGTACCAGCCACGGCTGGTACCAGCGGCTCGACGCGCCGAGAGGACGCTCGCCGGTCTCACCGCGACAACGAGCCTAGCAGGTCACCTGACGCCGCTCCCATCGGGACCGGGCGGAGACGGTAACCAGCAACAGCTCGCCTGACGCTAGAGATCAGCGTCGACGTTCTCAGCCGAGCCTCTCGCCCCAGGCGAGCGGCAAGGCTAGGCCTGCTGCTCGATCGCCACTGCGGGTGGACGATCAGCAGCAGCCCTCCAAGCACGCTGGTCCTGCCAGCGAGCTAGGGGGAGCGTCAGGTCTGCCTCTCCTGTACCTTCAACCTCCTCGGGCTACACCGGGAGGAGCGAGGTACCTATGAGTGATCGCGAGAGGTGCGCCGCTCGCGATCCTGCTATGACGCCGTATGGACCAGGCACGGTTCTAGGACCGACCAGGACATACGCGCAAGTAGCTGGAGGCGACCGTCAGGGGTCTGCCGCTGTTCCTCCTTCTGAAGGAGGAGTATCTCGGGATCTGTTCTTGTTGGAGGGACTGGACGGTCCTACTCCGCAAGACACGGTTACTCCCGAGATACAGAGGAATTTGCAGAAGTCATTAAGCTGATTCGTCAGCATAATGACCTTGCGGAAGGATTGCCGCTCCCACCAGCAGAGCCCACGTCTCTGCTCGAGTCGTTTTGGGGCCCGAGAGGGAACCCAAACCGACGGTGGGTCTGCCGCGATCGGAACTTGCCGATTCTGTCTCGAACCAGAGTCTCTCGTCTCCGGACAAGAAGGCTCTCTCAGTTCTGGCCGGTCGATCAAGCTACTTCCACCTCCTCTACTGCGACAGCGGCGTTTCTACGTGTCTTCGGACACCGTATTTGAATACTCCTTCGGTCCTCCTGAGAGGTTTCGACCTCGACGAGGACTGGAATGAGTCGAAGGACGGTATCGGCTCTCTCCTGTCAGGTGTCGATCAGCCCCACCCAGACGACGTTCACAGTGGCGGCAGACCCTTACCTACAGTGAGAGTTCGTAACCCTCCGCGGGAAAACGTTTTCTCCTGACGATACGTTTTCCCAGACTCTGAGAGGCCATCGCCGCAAGGCGATGGCTGTTCCTACTCTTCTCCAACTGCTAGTTCCACTGGGAAGGCGAGCGAGTATCCAATTCCTCCCCCATTCCCTCTCTCCTTACGGTTACGAGGGAAAGGGGAGGGATCCTACAGAGATTTCTCTGTAGGATCCCACGTTCGGGACTGCGCTACCGGGGGGACCTTCGGGTCCTAGGTCCTACCTGACGTAAGCCCCGGTCGTTGAGGAGGAATCCTGCCCCATTCTCGATTTCTACGGGAATCGAGAGGACCACCAGCCGATATCGTTTGACGAATTCGGTGGGGGTTTCGCAGACTGCTTAGAATTCTACGGAATTTCTAACGCATTCAGTGTTCGAGTTTTACGATCTCCAAACACTTACGCGAGACCACGGTCCAAAGTGAGCGAGACGAGAATCCCCGATATACACGATAATCGGGAACCTCGCCTATGCTCGAATTCCTGGAATTTCTAGCATTGGGAAGAAGACTGCTGCTGAAGAAACTATCTCACAGTAGGCGACCAACCTGGACTAGAGAAGATCGGACGGGAATATCCAGTTTGGCTTGAACTATCGTCTTAGTATTCTGTTCACCATTGAAGCTTTCCTTCGAGGAAGACTTCTCCTTCACTCTCTTTGATAGAGATCGAAGGTGGTCGATCTCCAATCCTTATTTTGTTTTCTTGAAGGAAAGAATTTAGGATGGAGATCGTTGTTCAGAATCCTACAAATATACTACGTATATTAACCTCGCGACATGATTCTACTAAGCAGTTGAATTGTCCGAGGGGTAGGCGCATATCCTAGTTAATCTACGGATTGCGACTTATAAGAGAAGTATTCTAATTGAACTGCAACTCGGGGTTGCCTGCAACCTCCCAGGAGTTTTCAGTTTCAATTTTATATACTTATAGTTTTGTCACGACAACACCATTTCAACTTTTATATTTACCGAAATTCGTTTCGCCTAAATATAATTGCTCGAGCATATCTTTTATGCTCGGTAGTTCTAGCCGAACGCATTCCTTCGTGGAATAATGGATTACCTGGCAACTCAGGATGACGAGTCAGCGAGAGCTCAGGCTCAACTACTGCGTATTGAACTGCCTGATAGCAGCTCAGTATCAGCTGGGCCTCCGATATGCACGGTCATGTATCTCTCTCTGCCCTGCTTTGATTGACTACCGAACCGTATCTCTGCCCAACAATCATGGACTTAGGTCTCTGATTAACGGGGATTCTCGCAATAATGAAGGACCATCTACTGCTGTGACGCTAGATTCCATCGCCTTCGACATTGCGAGAATTTTCAACAGAGATATCTCTTGGACTCTTTCATCTTTCTGTTTACCGCACGGTAACAGAAGTCTCCCGCTGCATCGCACTGCGATAATGCGAATGATTTTGCAGACATCTGAGTTTGTCTTCAAAATATCTCTTATTCGTAGGTGTACAATTGTTCATTGTTCAACCGAATTACGAGATGTGTCAGAAGACATCGCCTACTCTCCGACCTGACAGCTCTACTTCCAAATGTTCAGCCCATGAGAAGCAGTTCTTCAGGCGGCTTTCCCCTGTGTTTTCATTACTGAAGAACGCCCCGCTTTCATTGCAACTACGACTTCTCACCGGACAGCAATGAAATAGCGGTTAGCGTTTTCAGTCATTTGTAAGCACAGGTTATGAATCTTGAGAATCCTTCTCTCGATTCATCTGTGAAGACGTAGGTTGCATTCAATATCTACCTTCGTCTTCAACGGTACATAGTGTTGTTTCTCCTTAGCTGAGATTCAACAACCATGAGATGTTTTACCTTCAGGGACCTCGGTCTCTAGAAGGCAATTGACTTTCGCCTGTTGGGCACATGCCTTAAGAGAATCATCACCTCGCTGTCCGGCATTGGTGACAAACAAATACATTATTTGTTTGGTCTCTCGGCATAACCCTTTAAAGGCGAAGGTCACGTGACTTACTCGGATGCTTTGACAACTTGCCTCCTACCGAACGCAGTCAGTCGGCAGCTGTCAGAGCGGCCGAGTCAGTTACGAACTACGCTGTTGACTTAGTTCGGTTGTTACAGAGCAATCATTACTTCGTTTTAATAGCTTGTCACAGTACCCATACCATTGACACCCACCATGGAGTGTCGGTGTCCTATCCACTACCGAGAACTTCGCTGCATGGGGATAGGAGGATGCGAGAGACTTCGTGGCAAACGGACAGACCAGTATGGGTACTGGACATCACCGAAGTAGAGAAGAGGGATAGGTCATGCGACTATTTCCTTCTTTTCCTCTGAGGAACTGCATGACTTCTCCTGCGAAGTCAAGCATCCAGGGGATGGGGATCCGTGACGCTCTATTTCGTACCGAACTTCGTAGCGAAGACTCAGAACCCTTCGGTCCCTTACGATTGGTTCGAGTCGTTCACAATCCCCTCCCTAATGGACTTCACCGCCTTCGATGCGAAGGAGATGCTGCCTTGTCCGCAAGAACTTCTCCGTGGCGCAGGTACTGAAGGCAGGGGTCTGGTCAACCAGACCACATGCCCTTCCTTCTACCTTCGGGATATTGCCCACAGGTCCTTGGATCTTTTTCCTTGGGACCCGTGGTGGCTGCTCAACACGTTGTGTAGCGAACCCAGACCCTCGCAGGCTGAACAGCATCGAGTCCTGGTGTGACCATAAGAATGGATGAGTGAATGAGAGTGTGACTGGCTCCTCTTCCCATCTTTTTCTTCCCCTCTACCTGTGGTTAGAGGGACACGGTCGTCACCCTGCTGGATAAGGACAAGATGCAGGTGAGCTACTCAACAGAGCCCCATCCTATCCCTTTCACTAGGGATAGGAGCGTATATCCACCACTTCCTCCAACAAGGGGGAGGAAGTGGATGCCAGCTTGAGACAACCCATACTTTATGTTGCCTCTTGCAAACAGGAACAAGTTCTTGCTTGCTGGTACGAAGAGATACGCTTGCCTCTCTCTTAGTACTCGGCCCAGAGGTCTGACCATTGATCCTGCGGTGCACACCCCGATCAATCGGACAGAGGCTTGGATCCCTCCCTCGCCCTTATGACCAGGGAGGCATTCCAGGGATGGACGAACACCAGTCTGTTCATCAAAAGACTCAGATTCCTCCCACCAAGAAGTGAGTCTTCCTATTGTTAAAGGACCGATGGTTTGTATTACGTATCGGAACAAATGACAATTTGTCGAAAATTGCATTTTTCCTAACTATACAAACCTGAGGTCCTTTAACAATAGGAAGTAGCTAGCGGCAGCTGGAACGGTCGTAAGCTTCGAACAAGGGGAGAACGGTAGTTAACTGCTTGTCCGACTGGGAGGTAAACAAATCACTTTTGCTTTTGGCCCATGCAAAATACGCAGAGTGAGGGGTGGCATGAGGAGGGACTATATGTAAAGGACCTCAGGTTTGTATAGTTAGGAAAAATGCAATTTTCGACAAATTGTCATTTTTTTCATTGTCTTGTTTTTGCCTTGACCAATTTTTTTGTTTTTTGTTACTGTCCTACTAATCTAGACAGTGGTTTTCTCCTCCAAGGAACAAGATTTATGTTGTGTTCAATTTATTCACAAAATCTACAGTCAGTGCTGGTTAACTCTTGACTTCTAGCAGTTAATACCACTCTGAACAAACCCCTAAGAACACAGTCCATTGTTTCCCTATCACCTAATCTCTGATGATCACCAAACTTGTCCTTACCCAAAGTTAACGTCTTTGTAAGTTATTCTTTCAACAGACTAGTTAAGTTATGACAGCCCTTTAATTAATCTGAATTGGTCACAATATAAATTGTACATCAGAATCAAACTAATTAATGTTCTCTGAATATGATAAGTTGCCAACACTGGCTTTTTAGTGATCACATGATAATGCAATTTTAAAGCTTAGAAGTACTGTGGAGGGAAAGGAACTCATAGTACATACTCCTGATCTTCACGGGTGTTTTGAGTATTCTTTCAGAGGCAGAGTCATGCCTTCAGCTCGAGGAATAGTTACCAAAATAGTAACCATAGAGAAGATAGCAAGGTCTCTTTGTAGGTGGAAGGTGGAGGGTTCTTTGAACTACAGTAAGATGTCCATGGTTCTTTATCAAATCAGACATTGTTTTGATTCAGTGTAAGTGAATCA
Source organism: Macrobrachium nipponense (assembly GCF_015104395.2). NCBI lineage: Eukaryota > Metazoa > Arthropoda > Malacostraca > Decapoda > Palaemonidae > Macrobrachium > Macrobrachium nipponense. The sequence continues at coordinate 73,864,798 of NC_087214.1, forward strand.
AAAGTCAGAAACACGTCAAACTCAACTAAAGATGTTCCATAAAATGCTCAGTAATGTTGTCATGGTTAATATTGCCTTCTCTTGCTTTAATCATCTAAAGAGAACTGTTTTTGAATTTCATCATGCTGTGGTGAGCTTCATAAAGCAAGTATATATGATACAATGTACATGGTAAAGCTTCTCACATTTACCTATCAAGGCTGACACTTTGGAGGTCATAGCTACCTGATTTCTTTTGCCTGTATTCATGACTATTACCCCCAAAGTTAACTGATCACTAATGCATTAAGTTCTTTGTATCCTTGTCTTATTTAATTGTTTCAAAGGACTAGAATGTTTGTTTGAAAGATGGAAGATAAGTATTTTGTCTCGTTCTTGATTACAAATACTCATCAACTTATGGGCTTGTGGATTGACAATAAGCCTGAGAAACGATCTCCTCCATGATGTCTCTCAGGCCACTGCTTCCTCCAAAGCTTCTTTTCAGACACACACAAATACACACCGGCAGAAAAGGGAAACATTGCTCCCCCATTAGATCTTAGTACAAAATATGACAGACAAACGTGCAGAAACAGAAAGGGGAAGTTTTGCTCCCCCATTAGATATTATGACAAAATTTATGAGATTTTACCCCCAGAATACTTTCAACTATATTCAACTCTGGATCCAAATCATAAAGGAGACTTTCTGATAACACTGTCTAACCTGACGGAGAATGGCTATCAGTAACTAATATGGCGTTCAGCAAAATTATTTAAGAGGCATTTAATGCTAAGAATCAAGTCATAGCAAAAGCTGACAACTTATCCATGATAGTTACTGAAACCCTGGAAAAATTCATCCCTCAGCGGATGACAATGTTGCACAAATCTTCACTCATGCCATCACTTGCCCAGCACTAAAGAAGCCATTAGTAGTACAATATCTCTTTTGTTTTCCAAAACCTGTTATGTATCGCAGGAAACTGGTTTCCTTCTTGTAACGGCTAATGTTGTCATGTTCTGAGTTCATGGTAGACTAACCATGGCTGCTGTAGGTTGTAACTCTTGTTTCCTTTACCCAGGTTTAGTATGTGAAGAAAACACATGGGCATTAATAAGTGAGGATAGTTGAGTTTTAAGTTTTTAAATAAAATCTGACATTTCCTCTGCAAGAATAGTTAATAATATACAAAGCAGGAGCTGTCATATCCAAAATGTATAAGAAGAGATTTATTTAGAGATCTTATATCTTATTGCACCATTGTTCTACCCACTGGATTGCTGTGTCGTTTGCTGTTCTTAGATCCATGTCCGAACAAGTGGGCCCTAGTGGCCAACTATACAAGATGTGATTTATATTGTGGATTGGTTCCCCACGGGCATTCAGCACCATTTATGTAACCCCATCTCTGGAGGTTATCCCCTGTCTTACCAGCTTTTGTTCTTCCTCTATTCAGGGTAGCCCATTTCCTTTTGGTGAGGGAGAATCCATAGGGCAGATCTTCACTAGGGTCAGGGAGAGCATTATTAGTAGTCTGACTGTAGCTCTCTCTCTATTTCTGCAGTCTGTATTTTGATAGGAGTGGGGAGGGGTCTAGTTCTTTCACTGTCATGAAGCTCTTACATGATTTCAGTGGGCGCCTGGGATCATTTGGTTGTTTGGTCTTTTCCTTTCTAGCCATGGCATCTTGATGGATGTTAGGTGGTGTGATGGTGGCTAGTCTATGCAAAGCTGGTAGGGGTGTTGCACTCAGTGTGTCAGTGATTAGTCGGCAGGCTTTATTTAGCTCGATATCCACTCTTTTGGCCTGGCTTGATCTTTCCCACACATGAGCACAGTATTCTGCAGTGGAGTAACATAATGCCAGGGTCGTTTGCTTCATAGTTTTTGGATCTGCTCTCACTTGGTGAATGCAATTTTGCTTAGTTCTATCAAGAGTGACGCCAAGATAGACTGGATGCGGGTGGTTTTCCAGTTCCTTGTTTTCCCATTTTATTTTCAGTTTTGCTCGGTGGTTGTTCAGGTGGACTGAGCTTACCTGAGTTTTCATGGGGTTTGCTTTAAGGTGCCATTTTTTGTAATAGTCTGAGAGAGATGATAATGCCTCGTCAGTCTTTCTTCATTGGTTGTAAAGGAACGTGACTGTGTTGCAATGCAGAGATTGTCAGCATATGTAAACCTCTGGATGTTGTGGAGTTATGGTAGGCCATTTGTGTAGATGTTGAATAATAATGGGGCTAGTACAGAGCCCTGTGGAAGACCATTTGTCTGCTTCCTCCACCTACTTTTCCTGCTGTCCATTTCCACATAGAAAGATCTGTTTTCTAAGAGTGATCCAATGATGCGCACAATGGTGGGGTTTTGGGTCATTTGGGCTACCTTGAAGAGAAGAGCTCTGTGGTTGACTGTGTCATCGGCAGCTGTGAGATCGACAAACAAAGCGCTTGTGATTTGTTTGTTCTTAAATTGTAATCCATCCTCTATAAATTGTGTTAGGTTCAAGACCTGACTGCAGCATGATCGTCCTGGTCGAAAGCCAGCTTGATTTGGTGTTAGTTGCTCCTCGACGGTGGGTGTAGGCAGGACATTATCTTGCATTCATAGAGTTTGTAGGTGATGCAAAGTAAGGATATTGGTCAGTAGCTCTTAGGTGAGAAGGGCCACAACTCTTGCTCTTCTCCATATCCTTGGGATTCGGTATGTTAATGCACATTTATTGAAAAGAGCAAGAAGCCAAGCCCTAGCCTTGTCTTGGAAATGCAGAATCATCTTGACCGCAATTCCGTCTAGATCAACAGCTTTCCCTGACTTCATGTATTTCATAGCTGATGGTAATTTGTTCATGGTAAACACTTATCATCACTGTGACAAGATGCATTGCATGTCTTGCTTCATTTTCTTTAGATATCCCCTCTCCCTGTTTTAGTTGTTGATCTTTCCATTGATTAGGAGTTGATGGGCTACTTCATAGGCTCTTGATAGGGGTGACTGCTGCTATTCTTGCTGGGTGCTGGTCTTCTGAGTTAAGCTTTTGGATGGTGTCCCAGGTCTTTTTACTGTTGTGAGTCATGTTGATGTTTGTGACGGTTTCTTGCCAGCGTTCACATCTTTCGTGGCATAGTGATGATAGCAAGTCCTCTCCAAGCTCCAAGGTGTTTTCAGAGAAAGGATCATCATTGTGGGCCTGTATGTACTCTTGATATATTTGTTTGTTTTGATTTGAGAGACCAGGGATGTACAAGTCTCTACAGCCTCTGGGAATGTTTTCCTTTGCAACTCCTATTACCAGTGATTGGAAGTCTTCATATCTCTCTGGGTCAGGTACGATGTTTGCTGTTCCATTTTCTATATCAGATGTAAAGCCTTCCCAATTGGCCTTAAAGTAGTTTGATCTTGGGTTTCGGTATTTTGTTTCACGGGGTTCTATGATTGGTTTTATGTCAATAGCTACTGGTCAGTGTTGGGATTTTGGTATTGGGTCCATAATTGTTCTTGAGAACGATTGGTGGTATTTAGCCGAGAGAAATGCCTGGTCTGGATTGTATCCCCTCCTCCATCGTGCACTCTGAAATGTGGTGTCGTCTTTGCATCATACAGGATTATAAGGTGATTAGCAAGGGTCCATTCCTCCGTTGCCTCACCATCTCGTGGTTGGTGCTATTGTAACCCCAGACAGTGTTGTGGCCATTGAAGTCCCTAACCATGAGACAGGGCTTATTGTCAGATATGTTGATTTGGGGCTGTGAGAAAGAGCAGGAGGGGGCTTGTAGACTGAAATGATGTTTAGGTGTTCAGCTTCCACTTGTAGAGATGGAGAATGGGGAGGATTATGGACTGTGAAAGTACTTTTGCTGTATTCAGATGACATTGAGGAAAAAAGTGCAAAAACCTGGATATGTCAATCAGAGGTTACTGGCCAACTGGTAAATAAGGAACACTGTATGTGCATGAAGTTTTGAGGAATTATGTGAGATCTAGGGTCAATGTTTTGGACACATTTTCCTCATAACCTAATGTGATGCTCTCTGTTTCATGTTCTTTGATTTCAGTCCTTCAGTTTTATATCATCTGCAGTGTGCTGTATTAGGACACTGTTATAAATAATATCTCCTGTGGTGTCAGTTTTTGACAAACATAATCAGGGGCCCAAGTTGCTCCAATAATCACATTTCAGCTGGTTCCACCTGAATTTCCCAGTAAGACAGTTAATCTGGATACCTGGAGATCAGCCAGCATTCCCCATTAGAATGGGTTATCAGAGGCATCTGCCATAAAAATGACAAAAACTATGAGTAAACTACTGTCAGCTTCAACTCTACCAAGTCGGAAGGCTTATTGTCAAATGTATCATCAGGTTGTCACTCTGCTACCTAACTCCCTTCATTGATGGACTTCAGATAAAGTTGCCAGATGCCACAGATTCTTTGCTTTAAAATCTTTTATTGTTTTTAACTGGTTTCCAGCTGGCTCAAGAAGATTATCCTATTGTTAAGACCAAGTGTTTGTTAGCTATGAAAAATAGGAATGGATTAAAAATTTGCCATGTTCTAGCTAGTGAAAAAAGCAGATCTGTTTCTTGGGTCTTGGTTCTTGCAGGCAGGGATATTTCTGGCATTTTGTAACAAAGGGCTGTTGTCTTGACAGGGGAAAATCTTCAGGAGCTTGACATAGCTAGTTCAGTGCAATTTTTGTCAGTTCCATATGAGTCCCACAAGGAAATGGTGTTAAAGACTTGGTGCACAAGACAGTATTCTTGGTTGCCATTGCATCCGGGAGAAAAGAATAATTATAAGTGAACAACTCTGACTTTCTGTTCATTGCATCTCACCGGAGATGCAATGAACCTTTATTTGGAAAGAGCTTTCATATCAGGCCCATAGGTGGTGTCTGATTGGTGTCGTCGGTGCTTGTGGCTTCTGTCAGCTTTTGCATTAGGTCATTTATGAAGCAAACTGAAGGTCATTGATTTACAGCTCACGCACAGCTTATATTAATAAACATTACCCTAATATAATGTTACCTACTATTCTGTCCACCAGTTGGCAACACTACCGTTGACAGTTACAAAACCTTCCCTTGAAAATCAGTTGTTAACGAGCGCCTGTGTTGTTTACATCACGGCCACTCTTCATAAATTTCCTAAACCTTTTTGTGCCTTTTAAGCTCTCATTAATTGTTAATGCGGCTTTATGTTAACCCTCTTACGCCGACTGGACGTATTTTACGTCTACATTTTTTGTCTCCCGTGTGCCGACTGGACGTATTTTACGTCGACTTACAAAAGTTTTTTTTTAAATTTGCGGAAAAATACTTATAGGCCTACCAGCCTAAAACTTTTGAATCACGCGCCTTGGGGAATGCTGGGAGTTCACGGATCAAGGTGTTGTTTTGTTTACAATCGTTACGCAGGCGCGGAAGCGCGAATTTCTTTCTTGCCGCACTAAAAAGTATCTGTGACACATTTCAGAAATTATTTTGTCACTTTGACGTAATTTTTGTACCATTGTAAATTAGCCGTTACATAAAGTATTATATATGAAAATGTGCGCATTTTTATGTAGAATACAACTATAAAATACTCATGATTGTAGCTTTTATCAGTTTTGAGATATTTTTATATAAATAACGATAATTGCCAAACTTTCAACCTTCGGTCAACTTTGACTCTACCGAAATGGTCGAAAAACGCAATTGTAAGCTAAAACTCTTATATTTTAGTAATATCCAATCATTTAACTTAATTTTGCAACTAATTTGAAGTCTCTAGCACAATATTTCGATTTATGGTGAATTTATGTAAAAACTTTTTCCTTACGTCCGCGCGGTAACTCTTCCGAAAAAAATCATACATGCGATTGTGGTAATGTTTGCACCATTTTAAAATTAGCCGTTATATATAAGTTTTATATATGGAAATGTGCGCAATTTCATGCACAATACAACTAAAAACAACCCATGGTTGTAGCTTTTATCAGTTTTGAGATATTTTCATATAAATAACGATAATTGCCAAAATTTCAACCTTCGGTCAACTTTGACTCTACCGAAATGGTAGAAAAACGCAATTGTAAGCTAAAACGCTTATATTCTAGTAATATTCAAGCATTTACCTTCATTTTGCAACAAATTGGAAGTCTAGCACGATATTTCGATTTATGGTGAATTTATGAAAAAAATAACTTTGTTCATGAAACTTACCTGTCAGATATATATATAGCTGTATTTTTCCGAATCCGACAGAAATTTAAACACTTACGACACACCGCAGTGGGAGGGAGTCAGGTGGTTGGTTAGTACCCATTCCCGCCTGCTGGGAGGCGGGTATCAGGAATCATTCCCATTTTCTATTCATATAATTTTTCTGTCGCCGGTGCTGAAAACACATGTTTTCAGTACCTCCGTCTTAGGATTTTGGAAACTTCATTGCCGCTAAGTATCCTAATTGTCTTTTGATTTATTCACTTGGATTTGTGGCTAGGCATACGCTATCTTAAATTGATTTGAATTTGATTCATTTTTGCATAAAATATCTGAATCTAGTTAGGCTAGTTTCAGACGGGGTTGTCTGCAAAGATAGGGGGTGGCTACCGAAAGCTTCGGTAGATTCGCACTTGGTATGTACGAGGGGTATGGGTCTTGCTTCTTTGTTGAGATTTGTCATGTAAGGAGTGTGAGACTTTGTCTATTCCGTAAGGAAGACGTATGATTCGTATGTACGCAATTAATCAGTAAACATGTCCTAATTACCGGTAAGGCAAGACGTATGAATGCGTATGTACGCAATTAATCAGTAACAAAGGTCAGGGTGGTGAACCTGCTAACCTTCCTGTAGACTTTATTTTGCATAACCCTGTAGTGTGGCCTGCGGGCTATGTATATGTCTACGAGAGGTGCTCGCTCTCCTTCATTGCTGTGAAGTGCTACTTCTGTAATTGTTACTCCTAACCCTGCAGTGTTGCCTTCGGGCCCTAAGCAGTGTCTGTAGAGAAATTGCCCTTTCTCTGATACTCCTTCGATTCGTAACTTGGAATCGAGGGTGCTTGCTTTAGAGAGTAAAAGTGAAGTGCAGAAGTGCGGTGGTGCCCCTTGTGTAGTGGAGGGTGCGTCGGATCGGCCTCGTTTCGCCTCTAGGCCGGGACCTCTGCTTGACTCCCAGAACGAGGGAGAGAGCATGTCGAAAGCCGAAGGAGGGTTACGAGGAACCCCCACCGATCTGGCGTGCCTTCGGCAGTTTCTGATGAAAATCCCCAGACTGCCTAAGTGCGTGCACGTGCACGAATCCTGAAGGATTGCTTCTCGTCCTCCGAAGCGTCCTCCCCGCGCAGGGGTTGGAGCTTTCGGATGGACTCGCGCCCTCTAAATAGAAGCTTTATAGAAGAGGACGCTTCACGTCCTCTCTCTCTCTCGTTATGCGTTTCAGTGAGAAGTAAGAAGGCGAACGTCGCCTGAACTCGTGTCCGTCTTTCCACCGAGAAATACGTAAAAGAAGTCATAGTAGCAGTAAGCTTTTGGGAGCGGACGCCCAAGCCAGGGGCGCGCGGGTGCACGCCGAGCGCGCGCCAGTGGACGCCGAGCGCGCTCCAATGGACGCCGAGCGCGCTCCAGTGGACGCCGAGCGCGCTCCAGTGGACGCCGAGCGTGCACCAGCGCACGCCAGGTGTGTCGCCTGGCTGAACGTTTCTGTTGAACTCTTCAAGCTCTTGTTTCAGATTTGGGCTTAAAGATAATTTTGCCAGCTTTTTAGCCCATCTGAAAGGGCTTTTCAGATGATAGATTTTGTTAGTTCCTAGTCGGGACTACGCTGCCGAATTGAACATCGTCGTTCTACCTGACGTAAGCCCAGTCTCTTAACAGGATTCTTGCCCCTTCCTCGTTTGAGACAGGAATCGGAAAATAAAATGCTCGACTTCCTGGATTACGTTTTGTCAATTCAGTGACTTTCCCCCATTGACAATATACTATCGTTTTGTCAAGTAAGTGGGTATCCCCTCTTTGACAAAATATCTCTTTGTCCCGTAAATGGGTTAGTTCTCATTGACAAACATCTCATTAACTTGATATTGCGTAAGCGAATAAGCTCTTATTGACAAGATTCGGAAGAGCTCTCATTCGTCATTCGCAGACTCGTACAAGAAATAGACTTGTAGACTACGTCAATGAACGCTTATGTCCAATAACATAAGAAGCTTGAGCTGACTGCTTCGATTCTCCTAAGTTTTGTTCATGAAACTTGCCTGTCAGATATGTATGTAGCTGTATTTCCGAATTCAGCTATATATATGTCTGCCAGGTAAGTATGAACAAACTTTATTGTGATTTAATTTCATATTTTGCCTTGCGTTATTTTATTTCTGGTTGGTTCAAGTCATATACGCTTGCTGTAGTTACATCTTCGGATGGCAACCGAGAGGTCTATGGTCCATTTTAAGGACATTTAATCGTTACTCCCTGCAGCCTTCCAGGAGTTTCCGATTTATCTTTTACCGTTGTATGGTAGTGTTCTGACGACACAAACGCATCTGTATATTTAGCGTTTTCTGTTTCGCTTAAATATACCAGCTTGAGAGTCTCTTTATGCTAAAAATAACGGACCTTTTTCTTCATAGAATAGGGTAGCTGGCAACCCAGGCATAAAGTTAAGAGACGACGATGACGGACGATCGTAAGCTGCTGCTGTCACTGTCCTCTGACTCCTCTCCTCCAGTCCAAACGAGCCAGTACCAACTCGTTCGCTGTCATGCGCTGTAGGTTAAGTCTCTCTCTCCTGCGGGATTGACTGACTAACCGTATCTCTGTGCTGGCAGTTACGTCTCTCTCTCTCCTGCGGGATTGACTGACGAACTGTATCTCTGCCCTACAATCACGGACTTTAGCCTAAGATTGAGGGGATTTCTTACATGAATGAATAAACATTGCATTCGTTTGGCCTTAATATGTTCTACAGAGATATCTTACTCCTTTCGGTGCTCGTTACCGCACGGTATAGGACTACGAGTCTACCACAACATTGCACTATTATATGCTCTCTTGCTTAGGCAAAGCGCAGCCTTATTAGGGAAGTAAACATACTGTGTGAGGGAATGGATGAGCTTGCTGGGGACCATTTCCTTCCTAAAGAAGTTTGTTTCCCTGAATAGACTGCAATTCAGACCTCTACAGTTTTTTCCTACCGGGAAACTGAAATTTTATTAAAGATCTAGGAATGATTCTGAACATCTCTCGGTGCGTTAAGTATCTCTTGAGGTGATAGAAAGAAGGTGACGGACATCTGGAGAGGGTTTCAGATGTCCTGGATCATAATCTGAAAGAAGTGGAAGCAATTCAGTCGTCCCTCCAGTCCTCGAAACGAGTTTTTGGAACCATGGTCCATATCAACTCTGATCTTCCACAGCTCTCTCATATCTTAGGAAGTATCTTCTCTCGGTCCCGGTTCGGGTTTACGAGAAAGAGCCTATTATAACAACAGGCGTAGAATGGAACGATCCTCTAGAGGTTCGTTACAGGATTGCAAAAGTCCGTTCGAATCGTCTCGATCGAAGGCAGCAACTACTGACTTTCGAGTGGAATCTTTCTTTAGAAGTATGTTGAGAGTTGTGGAGACTTTAGGGACGTCCTTTCATTCATCTCTTCGCTAGGTTGAGGACGAAGAGGCTTCTTCTTCTCTGCTCCCTTTTTCTCGATCCGGGAGCGGTAACATTAAACGCCATCCTATGATATTGAACGGGGATGGATGTTTAGTCTCTTTTCCCCTTTTTCAATCACTTAGGAAATGTAATAAGATGATTTATATCATCACAGGGAGCGACAATGACGCTAATCGCCCCATGTTGGCCTTCAAGACCCTAGATTCACAGAGGTCACGTCCTTCCAAGGACCTTTTCCGAGAGAGTCGGTCTCCTTTAACACGAAAGGTACCTATAACCTCTCCGCTCTGAGTCTGACTACGTTCAGACTATCGAGATGTTGACAGCATAAGATTGCAGTCTTCCCTTTCCGTTTGAAAGAATGGGGATAAGCTGGCAGTCACAACTATTAAAGAATACGCAAATATGTTGTTGACGGCCTTTGGGCTCAGAGATTTGCTTCTGTCAAACAACAAAGCCCTTCACGATCTTTGAGTTCTGTGAAATCTTGAAACTCGCTCACCATCTACTTTTTGTCTCACCTGTTTTCTCGGAGTCAGACACTCGTGCGAGATCAGGAGACATATAGTAGCCCTGAGTTTCTTGTTGACGAAGTCGGTTGCGTTTATACACCCCCGATGATCGTTTAACATGAGACCAGGTTGGACTGTCAGGCATTCGTCCTTCGGGACTGAATCGCCTTTTTGCTCCTCGCTCCTTTCTCCTGGCACCAGAAGCTCGAGTCAGGAGTGGCTCAGGAGTTGATTCGCTAACGACGTTGGGTTGCGTTGATACACCCCCCAAGGTTTGCTTAGCTTGAATCGCCCAGGCAGTCCAAACACTCATCCTTCAGCGAAGAATAGTGCCTTATGGTCTTCAGGGTACAGCCTTGCTGTCCTTGATTCGTCTGACTGGTCAACTGGTCGGTCACCTGAAGTTAGTACAGACGGACTGACTGTGCATGTCCAGATCGAAGCTTTCAATATGGAACTTAGACATAGTCTGAAGTTCTTGATGTCAAAGCATTCGAACATCTCCTACCTGTTAACTTCTTGCATGTGATCAGGAAGGCATTTTTCTAACCACCCTAGATACGACAAAGAGGGTTAGTGAGATTTTTAAGCCATCGTCACAAGTTTTGGCTTTAGAGAACACAAGGCGGTGTGCTCTCTAAGCTTTTCGTTATGGCCTAAGAATGGAAACCCGTTTTGTCCTTGGGCCAGGAGCTTGGAAGCAAGGATGGCACAAGTTAGTGGGCAGGAGCCAGAGAGAGTCCTGTGCCCTGTCAGGTCTCTCAAGTTTTATCTACATAAAACTCAAGAAAGTCGAAGTCGTACGGACAATCTGCAGTGTTCCGAAAAGACCAGACTTGCCCATATCGAAGAACACCCTGGCTTTATTGTTAAGGAGGTCTTTCAAAAAAGCTCCTTCTTTGTGTTTGCACAAAGATTTGAAATCTTTTGATTTGAATGCTCACGAGGTGAGGGCGCGGCCTCGGAAGCATTTCAATAGAGCATGGCACTCAGCAACATCCTGAGTACCATGTTTTAGCGAAGCAACTCTGTGTTCAATTCACACTCCCTGCGAGATGTGAAGATGGCATATGAGATCTGCTGCTCGCTAGGGCCATACGTGTCTGCGGACACAATCTTGGGGGCAAGAAGTACCACTCATCCTATCCTGTAGAAAATGGTTAGGAAGAGCTCTTAATTTAGTAGTTGAGTCGCCGACAACAGTGACTTCTTAACTCTTAAGCCTTAGTTAACACACCTTAACTTTGGCTAGGTGGGTCAGGTGGTGATATATATTTTTATATATATATTTATTTTACTTCTTAGCCCTCATGGTATGGTCAATATGGTCTAGTCACGTCGTGGTCTCGCCCCTGTTGACAGATCATCTGGAGTGCACCAGCTATATAGGTCTCTACCTCGCTGGCAACTCTAGTAGCACAAGCAGACTTACGCGGCAGTAACCACGAAGTCAGCTATGCTAACAGGTAAGGAATCAAGATATCAATTATCTGCATATATATGTTTTCCTAAAATCTTCTATTCTGTCTACTCCCACCACCAAAGGTGGGATTCAGCTATATATATATCTGACAGGTAAGTTTCATGAACAAAATGTTATTGTAATGATACAATTAAGTTTGTTCATACTTACCTGGCAGATATATATAATCAAGTACCCACCCACCTCCCCTCAGGAGACAGTGGAAATAAAAATTATGAATAGAAAATGGGAATGATTCCTGATACCCGCCTCCCAGCGGCGGGAATGGGTACTAACCACCTGACTCCCACTGCGTGTGTCGTAAGTGTTTAAATTTCTGTCGGATTCGGAAAAATACAGCTATATATATATCTGCCAGGTAAGTATGAACAAACTTAATTGTATCATTACAATAACATATTTGTTCCGACACGGCATACAAACCTTCGGTCCTTTTACAATAGGAAGGTACTAGCGGCAGCTGGATAGATCGTAAGCTTTCGAACAAGGGGTTCGGTAGTTAACTGCTTGTCCGACAGGCGCGCGCGACTGGGAGGTAAACAAATCACTTTTGCTTTCGGCCTGCTGGCGTGTGGACGTGTATCATCGCTCTCTGCCCGCTTCATCGTCGTTGCTTTCGCATGGTTGTGTTTTTCTTTTTCTATTTATCTAGTGAAACTGAATTGTAAGTACAATCATTTCATATTTATTTCCATTGAATTCAATTGTGAATTAAAGGATCTTGGTTTCTCCACGCCCTCCGATTACCCGAGTGCCGGGACTGAAGGGCATAAGTGCGGGAATTCATTTTCCCAGAAATGATCCTCGTATTGTGTATGCTCGGTGCCGAGGGCGGGAGAGCGCTCGCTCCGAGCGTATATTTTGGTTGGAAATGTGTAGATGAAAATCGTAAGTAAGTGCTCTTTTCATTTATATTTTTTTGACCTGTATGCTCGTTGCCGAGCGAATGCGCTCGACACGAAAACTTATTCTGTATGGAAGTGGAATCGCAAGTACAGTATTCTTTTTCATTTTCATATACGTATTTATTTTGATTGTAGCAATACTCTTTTTGGATCAGTTTCCGAGCTTACCCGGAAATTGATCCTTTCCCCTTTTTATTTGAATGAAGTGAAATCGCAAGTGCAGTTCTTTTTCATTTTCATATTTTATTGAGATTGCATTGTTTACTTGGATCAATGTTTCCGCTATTTCCCGGAATTGATCCTTCCCCTTTTTATTTGTATGAAGTGAAATCGCAAGCGCAGTATTCTTTTTCATTTTCATATATATTTTGATTGCATCAATTCATTATGGATCAAGGTTTCCATTCATAATCGGGAATGGATCCTTTTACCCTTGCGCTCGGTACCGAGGGCGCAAATGCGCTCGATCCGAGCCCTTATTCATTGTGAAGTGAATCGTAATGCAAGATTCTTTTTCATTTTATTCCTTTTATTATTGATTGCATCAATATTTATTTGGTTCAAGTTCCACTCAGTCAGGGAATTGATCCTTATGCCCTTGCATTCGGGCCGAGGGCACGATTGCTCTCGGGCTCTTATATTATTGTTGGGTACATGGGTGCTGTGCGGGGGTGGGGAACGAGAACCCCCCCCCCCCCCCCCCCGCTCAGCTCCCACAGATGGCCCTTCCCCGGGGGGGTTGGGGGGGGGGGGGGGGAGGTTATCGGCGTTCTTCTCCTCGCCCGATCCGTCGAGCGCGGGGGAGGGCGCTCGGTGCCCGATGTACAATTGTATTCGGGTATTCCACTCGTTCGGAGAGGGCTCACCCCCCCGCGCGAGGGGACTTCCCCCCCACTAATCGCTACTACTGTTATTTCCGCAGGTGCTACTGCCACGAGGGTGGACCTTGGTGAGGTATGGGCGTCCTTCCATTTGCAGGGCGTGCTAGTGTCCAGGGGCTGCGGTTCTATGTCTGGGCCTACTGCGGTCACCCATGGAGTGGTGACCACGCTCCAGGTGACGACGTCCCTCCTCACCTGGTGTACTCGCCTCACGTGGTAACAGTCTTGCCTACAGCCGCTGTGAAGTGCCGTTCGCCGTACCGAGAGGGGGGCGTGCCGCCGCCGCTCGTGGTTGCCGCGCTGCAGCGACCACACTTCCGCTGCCCTAGAGCTCGCCCCTGGACCTGCCGCCGGTACCAGGATGTTGCTGGCTGCTGCTCCACTTCCTGTGTTTCCGGTGCTGCCTGCCGTACCTGCCGATTCTGGGCTGACTGTCCATGCAGTTGCTGCGCTGGCTGTCCCTGCCGTTGCTGCGCTGGCTGTCCCTGCCGTTGCTGCGCTGGCTGTCCCTACCGATGCTGTGCTGGCTGTGCCTGCTGTTCCTGAGATGCCCATACCTGCTGACGTCGTCCCTGTTCGTGGTGGTACTACCCCAGACTATGGTCTGTCTGTACAGGTGCGTCCGGGCCCTGTGGCTTCGGCTACAGCAGCCCCGGCTCCGCCCTGGATGGCAGATCTTACGTCTGTCCTGAGGAAGCTGACGAAGAAGAGGAGGAAGGTGTCGTCGTCGTCGTCTTCATCTTCTTCATCGTCGTCGGCTGCCGCCTCTTCCCCTTCGACTTCTAAGGCTTCACAGCCGAGGAAGAAGAAGGTTGCCTCCTCCCTCCTAAGAAGTCTCCCTCGGGAGCTTCTCGGGACCCGTCTCACCTCGGTGGGACGGGAGGGTTCCTTCCGCTGGTCCTCCTGCTCCTTCGGAGCGGGCCCGCCCTCTTCTTCTTCCGCAAGGAAGAAGACTACGGGGACCAGAGGAGTACCGGCTAACACCGGTACTTCCTCGCCTGGTGTCAGTGGTTCTGCCACTGCATCAGGGTCCGTCTCGTCCTCTCGTTCGCGGGAGGTACCGAGTGTACGGTCGCCTACCAGCGACCGTGCAGCCAGGAACCAGACCTCGGAGCTCGCTCAGCGTCAGGTTCACGGCACGGAGCGGAAGACTGGTGACAGCCGCTCACGCGACTCTCACCAGACCAGCTCTCGCTCTCGCGGCGACCAGCTGGCTACCCGGGGACGTGACGGTCCACGACCGGCCACGGGCTGAGGCTGGGAAGAGGTCCTCCCGTTCGCCGGTACCAGCCACGGCTGGAACCAGCGACGTGACGTGCCGTGAGGACAAGCACCGGTCTCACTGTGACAGTGGAGCCTGCAGGTCGCCTGACCGTCGCTCTCACAGAGAGCGATCGGGTACGGCAACCAGCACCAGCTCTTCTGACACTCGAGATCGGGGCCGCTGTGCTCAGTCCAGCCGTTCTCCACAGCGAGACGGTTCGACCAGGCCTGCAGCTCGATCGCCACCGCGGGTTGACGATCGCGTGCAGCCCTCCAAGCCTGCTGGTTCTGCCAGCGAGCGAGGAGGGAGCGTCAGGTCTGCCTCTCCCGTACCTTCAACCTCCTCGGGTTACACCGGAGGAGCGAGGTATTGAGGAGTGATCGTGAGGGGTGCGCCCCTCATGATCCCACCACGACGCCCTACGTGCCAGGCATGGTTCTTGGACCGGCCAGGACGTATGCGCAAGTGGATGGAGAAGACCGAGAGGGCTGTCGCTGTTCCCCCTTCTTAGGAGGAAGGTTCTCGGAATATGCTCTTGTTCGAAGGGCTTAACGGTCCCACTATGCAAGATGCTGTGACTTCCGAGATCCAGAGGAACTTTGCCGAGGTTATGGCGCTGATTCGTCAGCACAACGACCTCGGGGAAGGATCGCCGCTCCCACCAGCAGAGCCACGTCTCGGCTCGAGTCGTTTTGGGGCCCGAGAGGGAACCCAAATCGACGGTGGGTCTGCCGCGATCGGAGCTTGCCGACTGTGTTGAACCAGGTAGTCTCTCGTCTCCGGACAAGAAGGCTCTCTCAGTTCTGGCCGGTCGAACAAGCTACTTCACCTCCTCTCAGTAGTAGCCATCTTGCTTGGTGAGACGTACCCGCGTGAAGTCAGATTAATCAACAGATATCACAAGTTTAACATACGACTAGAATTTGAGAAATATCTAGAAGTGTTCGTGAACTATCGGTGATAAGATTAGTGTGAAAATAGTAGGATAAAGCGTCTTCTAAGTTAGTTTATCAAGTGTAATACTATAAATCAGAACAAGATGGCAGTAAGTTCCAACTGCGGGAAGAGGTGGCGTAATTTGGCGTGTTTAGCAGATTCGCAATACGATGAGGTAGCAGGAAGGGAACTGGCATTTCTCATCTATGAAATCAGCAACAGTCCTAACCAAAAAGATACAAAAGCATTCATAGATATATTAGAAGGATATAATCCTTCAAACTGGAACAAATCTAATGAAAACATCTTGAAAATAATTGAAGAAGTTCCAAATAAAATCCAAGTGGTCAAGAGACTCATAAAGAAAATATACATAAACCAACATATTCCGACAAAGAAAATTAATAAGGTGAATCTTGTGAATATCCTAATTGATGCATTAGGAAAAAGAATGCCAAAAGCATGCAAACTGTGTAAGGTTTGGTATAGCATAGTCAATCCACAAAACCTAATCAGAAAATGTGCTGCATGCAACATTCCGACCCATCCACAGTGTGCTGAGGTAATACAAGATTTGAGAAAAGATACAAGAATTTTTTGTTCAACATGTCTATCATGGATAGACAATGTTATTAAATCAAGATTGAATGTACAAATAGTTGAGGATGAAGAAGAAGAGAAGAGGAAGAAGAAGAAGAAAAAGAAGAAGAGGAAAACGGAAGAGAAGTAAACAAAATGAAATGACAGAAAAAAATAAGAAGGAAAACAAAGAACAAGATAACAAAAGTATTGGATGCAGAGATACTCATTGATACTACATATGAGGCAATAAAGCAGCATACCTACGAAGAAATAAATTACGATATGACAACAGAAAAGCAAATCCCGAAGAGGCTCTACCCAGATCTATACAATGACGGGAAAGAGGAAAAAATAGACAAGAAAGACAAAATCTGCAACCTTTTGAAAAGAGGGAATTGCAGATTTGGAGAAAGATGTTACTACAAACATCCTAAGATATGTCAAAACTATGAAATATATGGTAAATGTGCATACTTAGATGGATATGGGGATGATTGCAGAGATCTGCATCCAAAAATATGTAAAAACCTAAAAGAAGGAAAAGGATGTAAGTTCGACAAAAAATGCAAATATATGCACCCTGTAGCCATGAATCATAATCAAATAAATAACCAACCAAGTAATAAAATCCAAAATAAGAAAGAAACAAATAAAGAGAGAAATCAAGAATATCAGGTAAAAGAGAAAAGCAAACCACCAATGAGATATGCAGAGGTGTCAGCAAAAAATTTCAAAGCATCAGCACCGAAATTCTACTCAAGAGATAATAACTGTATTTATTATGCAAGAGGATATTGCAGAAACGGAGGAAAGAAATTGCAGATTTCAAAAACAACAAAATGAATAATTATGATGAAGGAAGATCAAATATTATGGAAAAGTTGGATTTTTTAATGTCAGAATTTCTGGAAATGAAAAAAAGAACAACATACCAGAACAGGAAAGAGACATGGGAAAATCCTTATTACTACCAGTATTAAATGAAGGAGAAAACACGCAAACCATCATAGTGATGAATGCGCAGGGTTTAGTTACGAGTAACTCAAAAAGAAAAATAGAGTACTTAGAAGAACTAACCCAAAATGAAAAGAAAATAGATATAATGAATATAAGTGAAACCTGGTATTCCCAAGAGACTGGGAATGATGATCAAATAAAAGGGTTCCAAACTTATAGATCAGATAGAAAAAATAGGAATCAAGGGGGAACCGCAATATATGGGAAAGACAAAAAACAAGGAAAAATATATGAGAAATATAGTAACTCAGAATGTGAACTAATAGCGGTAGAATTTGAATCTGAAAAATTGATGAACATAGTAATATATAGACCTCCTAATACTAAAGAGTTTGACTTAATAATTGAAAAATTGGATGATATATGTAGAAATCACAAGGACTGGACTATTCTCCTATCTGGTGACTTCAACTTTCCTTTCGTAGAATGGAAAGAACGAATAGGAGATTGTGGTTGTACTTATACATATAAAAAAGAGAGTAATAGTAGTGCAGAAGATAAGAGGCAATTTGAAAAGCTATTAGATATGCTACTAGAATACAACATTCAACAAATAAATCACCTGCCAACAAGAAAGGAAAATACTTTAGACCTAGTATTTGTGAACGAGATGAATTATGTTAAAGAAATAATAGTTTATAATGCGAGTATTTCAGACCATAATGTCATAGAATTAACAGTACATTCCAAAGCAAGTGAAAATAGAGATAAGCAAGAAATGAAAAAGTGGAAGGATATGGAAAATACAACTTCTACAGTAAAAATATAAAATGGTCAGAAATTAATGAAGAATTAAACAAAGATTGGGATAACATTTTCGTAAGTGATGACATAAGGGTAAATACGGAGATATTATATAAAATATTGGAGAAAATAGTGGAAAAAATATATACCGAAGAAGAAAAGTAAACATCATTCATGCATACCAAGAGACAGAAGGATCTTGTTCCAGAAAATCAGAAAGTGGAAAAAAGGTCTTGCAAAAGAAATAAATGCATGGAAAGTTATAGAACTAAAAAGTAAGATAGAAAATGCAGAACAAAAGATTATACAATCAAAAGAAAATGAAAAACGGGACTTGGAAGAAAAAACCCTATTAAATATCAAGCAAAACCCCAAACTATTATACTCATATGCGAAGAAGATGAATAAAAGAAGAATAGAAATAGGCCCTCTGAGAATTGAAGGGAGATTAACGAATGAAAAAAGGAATTTGCAACATACTGGCAGAACGATATAAGAGAGAATTCACCCCTAGAATAGATAATGAAGATAATGATATAGAAGTAAGGGATGAAAATAGTGAATATTTAGCTGACATAGATATTAATGAAGCTGATATTGTGCAGGCTATTAATGAAATAAAAATGGAGCTGCTGCAGGGCCTGATGGAATTCCTGCTATTTTGTTAAAGAAAGTAGTTCATTCTATCGCAAAGCCACTTGCAATATTATTAAGACAAAGTGTAGATACAGGCAAGATTTATGATGAGCACAAATTAGCATATATTACCCCTACTTTCAAAAGTGGATCAAGACTAGAGGCAAGTAATTATAGGCCTGTGAGTCTAACATCACATATTATGAAAGTGTATGAAAGGGTAATGAAGAAAAATATTATGAAACATTTAATAAAAAATAATTTGTTTAATAAAGGACAACATGGTTTCGTACCCGGAAAAAGTACACAAACCCAACTGTTAGTCCACCGTGAGAACATATTCAAAATATGAAAAGCGGAAATGAAACAGATGTGGTTTATTTAGACTTTGCAAAAGCTTTTGATAAAGTAGACCATAATATATTAGCGAAGAAAATTAGAAAACACAATATCGTGGATAAAGTAGGAAGATGGTTAAAAGAATTTTTACACAACAGAAAACAGATAGTTATTGCAAACGACGAGAAATCGGATGAAGCCAAGGTAATATCCGGTGTGCCGCAAGGTACGGTGTTAGCTGCAATACTGTTTGTTATTATGATTGAAGACATAGACAATAATGTTAAGGATTCGGTAGTGAGTAGTTTTCGCAGATGACACTAGAATAAGTAGAGAATTACTTGTGATGAAGATAGGAACGCTCTACAAAGAGACCTTAACAAAGTATATGATTGGGCAGAGGTAAATAGGATGGTATTTAACTCTGATAAATTTGAATCAATAAATTATGGAGACAGAGAAAGAAAGCTATATGCATATAAGGGACCTAATAATGAGACCATCACAAATAAGGAAGCAGTTAAAGACCTTGGTGTGATGATGAATAGGAACATGTTATGCAATGATCAAATAGCAACTCTGTTGGCAAAATGTAAAGCAAAAATGGGAATGTTGTTACGGCACTTCAAAACAAGAAAAGCTGAACACATGATTATGCTTTATAAAACATATGTTCGTAGTCCACTTGAATATTGCAATATGATATGGTACCCACACTATCAAAAGGATATTGCACAAATAGAGAGTGTACAAAGGTCCTTTACAGCTAGAATAGAAGAAGTTAAGGACCTAGACTACTGGGAAAGACTACAATTCTTAAAATTATATAGTCTAGAAAGAGAAGAGAACGCTACATGATAATTCAGGCATGGAAACAGATAGAAGGAATAGCAGAAAATATCATGGAACTAAAAATATCAGAAAGAGCAAGCAGAGGTAGATTAATAGTGCCCAAAACTATACCAGGAAAAATAAGGAAAGCACACAGGACATTAATCCACTACGCACCAGCATCGATAATGCAGCGTCTATTCAATGCGTTGCCAGCTCATCTGAGGAATATATCAGGAGTGAGCGTAGATGTGTTTAAGAATAAGCTCGACAAATATCTAAACTGCATCCCAGACCATCCAAGATTGGAAGATGCAAAATATACCGGAAGATGTACTAGCAACTCTCTGGTAGACATTAGAGGTGCCTCACACTGAGGGACCTGGGGCAACCCGAACAAGATGTAAGGTAAGGTAAGGTAAGGTCTACTGCGACAGAGGCGTTTCTACGTGTCTTCGGACACCGTATTTGAATACCCCTTCGGTCCTCTGAGGTTTCGACCTCGACGAGGACTGGAATGAGTCGGAGGACGGTATCGGCTCTCTCCTGTCAGGTGTCGATCAGCCCCACCCAGACGACGTTCACAGTGGCGGCAGACACTTACCTACAGTATGAGTTCGTAACCCTCCTCGGGAAAACGTTTTCTCCTGACGATACGTTTTCCCAGGCTCTGAGAGGCCATCGCCGTAAGGCGATGGCTGCTCCTTTTCTTCTCCAACTGCTAGTTCCGCTGGGAAGGCGAGCCAGTATCCAATTCCTCCCCCATTCCCTCTCTCCTTACGGCTACGAGGGAAAGGGGAGGGATCCTACAGAGATTTCTCTGTAAGATCCCACGTTAGGGGCTGCGCTACCGGGGGACCTTCGGGTCCTACCTGACGTAAGCCCCGGTCATTGAGGAGGGATCTGCCCCTTTCTCGATTTCTACGGGAATCGAGAGGACCACCAGCCGATATCGTTTGACGAATTCGGTGGGGGGTTTCGCAGAGTGCTTAGAATTCTAGCGCACTCAGAGTGTTCGAGTTTTTTACGATCTCCAAACACTTAGGCGAGACCACGGTCCAAAGTGAGCGAGAATCCCGATAATTGTTACACGATAATCGGGAACCTCGCTTATGCTCGAATTCCTGTAATTTCTAGCATTTGGAAGAAGACTGCTGCGGAAAGAAGAGTATCTCACAGTAGGCGATTAACCTGGAATAGAGAAGAACGGACGGGAACTTCCAGTTTGGCTTGAACTATCGTCTTCGGTATTCTGTTCACCATTGAAGCTTTCCTTTGGGAAAGACTTCTCCTTCACTCTCTTGACTAGAGAACGAAGGCGGTCGATCTCCAATCCTTATTCTCATTCCTCGAGAGGAAAAGAATTTAGGATGGAGGTCGTGGTACAGAACCTACAAATATACTACGTATATTACCCTCGCGACATGATTCTTTTAACAGTTGAATTGTCCGGGGGGTAGGCGCATACCGTAGTTAACTCTACGGTTTGTGACCGAGACGAATTGTATCTTAATTGAACTGCAACTCGGGGTTGCCTGCAACCTCCCAGCAGTTATCAGTTTCGATTTTAGATACTTGGTATTGTCATGACAACACCAAATCAGCTTTTGTATTTACCGAAATCCGTTTCGGTTAAATATAATTGCTCGAGCGTATTCTTTATGCTCGATGGTTCTAGCCGAACGCATTCCTTCGTGGAATAATGGATTACCTGGCAACTCAGGATGACGAGTCACCGAGAGCTACTGCGTATTGAACTGCCTGATAGTGGCTCAGTATCAGCTAGGTCTCGGAGATGAACGGTCGGTTACGTCTCTCTCTTCCCTGGTTTGATTGACTACCGAACCGTATCTCTGCCCAACAATCATGGACTTAGGTCTCTGATTAACGGGGATTCTCGCAATAATGAAGGACCATCTACTGCTGTGACGCTCGATTTCATCGCCTTCGACATTGCGAGAATTTTCAACAGAGATATCTCTTGGACTCTTTCATCTTTCTGTTTACCGCACGGTAACAGAAGTCTGTACTAGTCACCCGCTGCATCGCACCGCGATAATGCGAATGATTTTTGCAGACATCTGAGTTTGTCTTCAAAATATCTCGTATTCGTAGGTGTGCAATTATTCATTGCTCGCTCGCCCCGAATTAACAGATATGTCAGAAGACATCGCCTACTCTCCGACCTGACAGCTCTACTTCCAAATGTTCAGCCCATGAGAAGCAGTTCTTCAGGCAGTATTTCCTTGTCTTCATTACTGAAAAGCGCTCCGCTTTTATTGCAACTACGATCCTCACCGGACAGCAATGAATAGCGGTTAGCGTTCTCAGTCTTTGTAGCACAGGTTCAGAATCTTGAGAATCCTTCTCTCGGTTCAGCTGTGAAGACGTAGGTTGCATTTTCTGTACACCTTCGTCTTCAACGACACATAGTGTTGTTTCTCCTTAGCCGAGAATCAACTATACTATGAGATATCTTGCCATCAGGGACCTCGGTCTCTAGAAGGCAATTGACTTTCGCCTGTTGGGCACATGCCTTAAGAGAGTCATCACCTTGCCTTCTGGCATCGGTGACGAACAAATTATTTGTTTAGTCTCTTGGCATAACCCTTTTAAGGCGAAGGTCACGTGACTTGCTCGGGTGCTTGGACAACTTGCCTCCTACCGAACGCAGTCAGTCGGCAGCTGTCAGAGCGCCCAAGTCTGTTACGAACTTCGCTGTGGACTTAGTTCGGTTGTTCCATAACAGTCTTTTCTTCGTCCTAACGGCTTGTCACAGTACCCATACCATCGACACCCACCATTGAGTGTCGGTGTCCTATCCACTACCGAGAAGAACAACTTCGCTGCAGACGGATAGACCAGTATGGGTACAGGACATCACCGAAGTCGAGAAGAGGGATAGGTCATACGACCATTCCCTTCTTTTCCTCTGAGGTAATTGCATGACTTTTCCTGCGAAGTCAAGCATCCAGGGGATGGGGATTCGTGACGCTCGATTTCGTACCGAATTCGTAGCGAAGACTCTGAACCCTTCGGTTCCTGACGATCGGTTAGAGTACTTCACAATCCCCTCCCTAATGGACTTCACCGCCTTCGATGCGAAGGAGATGCTGCTTTGTCCTGTGAAAGCGCGACCGCGCTTTCTGAAGAAACTCGACATCCCAGGCTGAGTGTTGAAGACTCTTCGTCAGCACCAAGATGACCTAGAAGTACACTCCCTCGAGTTACACAAGAACTTCTCCGTGGCGCAGGTACTGAAGGCAGGGGTCTGGTACAACCAGACCACTGGCACCTCCTTCTACCTTTTGGATATTGCCCACAGGTCCTTGGATCGTTTTCCTTGGGACCCGTGGTGGCTGCTCAACACGTTGTGTAGCTAACCCAGACCCTAGCAGGCTGAACAGCATCGAGTCCTGGTGTGACTGTAAGAATGGATAAGTGAATGAGAGAGTGACTGGCTTCTCTTCCTATCTTTTTCTCCCCCTCTACCTGTGGGTAGAGGGATACGGTCATCACCTTGCTGGATAAGGACGAGATGCCGGTGAGCTACTCGACAGAGCCCCATCCTATCCCTTTCACTAGGGATGGGAGCGAATATCCACCACTTCCTCCTACAAGGGGGGGGAAGTGGATGCCAACAAGAGACAAACCATAACTTTATGTTGCCTCTTGCAAATAGGAACTTGTTCTTGTTTGCTGGTACGAAGAGATACGCTTGCCTCTCTCTTAGTACTTGGTCCAGAGGTCTGACCATTGATCCTGCGGTGCACACCCCGATCAATCGGACAGAGGCTTGGATCCCTCCCTCGCTCTTACGACCAGGGAGGCATTCCAAGGTTGGGCGAACACCAGTCTGTTCACAAAAGACTCAGATTCCTCCCACCAAGAAGTGAGTCTTCCTATTGTAAAAGGACCGAAGGTTTGTATGCCGTGTCGGAACAAATGACAATTTGTCCAAAATTGCATTTTTCCTAACTATACAAACCTGAGGTCCTTTTACAATAGGAAGGTACTAGCGGCAGCTGGATAGGTCGTAAGCTTTCGAACAAGGGGTTCGGTAGTTAACTGCTTGTCCGACAGGCGCGCGCGCGCGACTGGGAGGTAAACAAATCACTTTTGCTTTTGGCCCAAGCAAAAACTGCAGAGTGAGGGGTGGCATGAGGTGGGACTATGTGTAAAAGGACCTCAGGTTTGTATAGTTAGGAAAAATGCAATTTTGGACAAATTGTCATTTTCTTTACGTCCGCGCGGTAACTCTTCCGAAAAAATCATACGTGCGATTGTGGTAATGTTTGCACCATTTTAAATCAGCCGTTACATAAAGTTTTATATATGAAAATATGAGCAATTTCATGTAGAATACAACAAAAAATAATTTACGGTTGTAGCTTTTCTCATTTTTGAAATATTTGCATATAAATCACGATATATAGAAAAAAAACCACGTTCGGTCAACTTTGACTCTACCGAAATGGTCGAAAAACGCAATTGTAAGCTAAAACTCTTACAGTCTAGTAATATTCAGTCATTTATCTTCATCTTTAAACAAATTCGAAGTCTCTAGCAAAATATTTAGATTTATGGTGAATTAAAAAAAAAATCTTTCCTTCTCTCCGCGCGCGGATTCTCCGCCACAAATCTCCGAAATGCGTACGTCCCATTCTCGGAATATTTGCTCCGTTTCATATTAGGCATTTCATAGAGTTTTATATATGAAAATGTGCGCAATTTCATGTAGAATAAAACTAAAAATATTTGAAGGTTGTAGCTTTTCTTATTTCTGAAATAATTGCATATAAAAAATATATATATAAAAAAATTTGACATTCGGTCAAATTTAACTCGTCAGATATGGTCGAAAACTGCAATTGTAAGCTAATACTCTTACAGTATAGTAATATTCAATCATTTGTCTTCATTTTGAAAGAAATTGGAAGTCTCTAGGACAATATTTAGATTTATGGTGAATTTTTGAAAAAAATATTTGTTTACGTCCGCGCGTTACGAATTCATGCATTATTTTGTGATAATATTTTCCCTGTGTTGCTTTTATCGTTTTACAATGTGTTATATACCAAAATGATCGCAATTTAGTGTACATTACAACGAAAAAAAGTAACTTGTTACCTTTAAACGTTTTGCGCACAGCGCGATTTGAATACAATTATATATGAAATTTCGTTTTTGCGCTATCATATATCGCATTATTTATATATGATAATGATAATTTTTTCATTTCTGATGGTTGCATACTAAACTTCAGGCAATGACAAAAAAGGAGCCAAAAATGAACTCTTAATCTTGAAAACTAAGCGCACTGTGATTTTTTGAAAAAATATTTTTTCCGCTTCCGCGCTCACTCCGAAACCCCTCCGGCTACGGGAGACAATTTTTTATTTACCGCTCCCGCATAAGAGGGTTAATTACCACTCACATATTGTATCCACGAAATTAGTGAATTAACTTTTATTTCTATTGTGGTATTTATTTTATATTACAAACTTTTGTGCAACCTGGAATTACGTGACCTGTCCAACAGTCCAATGGATTGCCAAGATAAATTCGATTCTTCCTTCTGCCAGCAACATCAGGAATTGCCCGGCTTGTGGGACAAGGATAAGTAGCAGGCAGTATGAACCTTATGACTTTTGTAGCTCTTGTCATGAACAGGCTTGTGACTTCTCGTTGCGACTTATGTAAGCCTTGGTCTGACGAAGACATAATGACTTATATGAAACATCAAAGAATCATGCAGCATAACGGCGTTGGTGACCCTGGTAGTTGTAACGCCAGATAACCCACAATCAATCAATCATGCAGCATAAAAGATTGATTACGGAGAAAAAGAAATCAATAGCTAGACCTGTATCTAATGATTTCCTTGACTTGTGCGCCCATGGTTTCGGTATCGTGTGATTCCGATTCCGAATTAATTGATGCTTTTCCACCTGTACAACTGGTAACTAATGAAGTTTACTAATTGGAAGAAGAAATTTGAAACATAACAGCTTAGTTTAGATAGAGACATTTCAGCCAAGTTTAACAAGCTGTCAGAGAATTTTGAAGTAGCTTTTACTAGAATGTCTAACACTTTTAGATTCATTTTCAGCTCCCCGTCAGGTACTTGTTGACAGCACCATGGGTAACAGTCCAACAGATACCCCGGCTTGTGAACCCTGTCATGGCGAAGGTCTATGGGGATCCGGTCCGGGCAGGTACCTGACAATTCTTTACGCAGTGTGTCCCCTGTTAGTCTCATAATGGTGCCAAAGGGCGCTTATTTAGGAGAAGGGGGGAGGGGTATTAGTGTTAGACCTAAGACAGCTAGTCGTCAGGATCTTATTTCAGGGGAAGCTTCTCAGTTAGGATCTGACGATGATGATGATGATGACGTGGATTTGCGTGATATCGATTCTTGAACAGCGGTGATGATGTCGAGTTCAAGAAACTTTTTTTTAATTTAATTTTGAGTTTTCTTCCTCAGGCGTGGCCTAAAGAGCAGAAGCAGCCTCCGCCTCATTGTATTGCAGAAGGGATTTTTCTTGACGGTCCTTCCCGGTTGCGGGAATTTTTACGTTTAACCCTTGCTCAGAGGTTCGCGAAAGTGAGGGCGGACATCGCCGCTAAACTTTCGAAGGTGATCAGGGAAGAGAAGAGGAAGCTCTCTTCTCTTCTACGACACCGGAGAGGGGTTTATCAGGTGGCGTATGATATGTACTTCATTCTCTTGACCCCCCAAACCAAATCCTGATTTTGTCCGACTTTCGGGTCGACCTTTGCTTTCCAAGGCATCGGTCTCTGGCTCGATCGAAGACTTTATTGCCATAGAGTCTGTTATGAGCTCCTTTCAAGAAGCTCAATCCTTCAATATGTGGGTCCTCGAAGGTCTTTTAATGTATATCAAGGATTCATGGGTTTGTTCCTCCCGATGCTCCTCTTTTTGAGAAATGCTGCTTGTCTATTTCAATTGCTTCTGTACATCAGAACGAGCTTGCCGCTTCAATGCAGGCTTTTCTTGTTTCTCTAAGGCGTAACCTGTATTTGTCGCAGTTACCCTCTTCTGTTTCAGAGATTCAGAGAAACCGTTTATTGTCATCTTCTCCTTTTGGTGATTCCCTATGTGATCTGTCTGTGCTTTCTGAAGTTTTGAAGGAACATCAAGGTGATGCCTCTTCCCAAGCTCACTGTGCCGTATCAAGAGCTTTTTCCTCGGGTTTTCCTCCCGTTTCTTCAAGGAGTAAGCGTAAGTTTAGTGCCAGATCCGTACCTTCTGCTGCAGCCCAACAACCTCTTTCTTCTGGCTTGTTTTTCCTGAGTACATCTCAGGTTTCTAGCGCCTCAACTTCCTCCTCTGGTGCTCACCCTTTGAAATGTGGGAGAGGTTCTTGGCATGGATCTAAGGGCAGAGGAAGAGCTCAACCTCCAGGAGGACCACTTTCTTCTTCCTTATCTATGCGTAAGAATTTTCTGAAGTAGGAGTCATTACCTTGCCCGGAGACCGCAGTAGGAGCTTGTCTCTCTTGCCTTTGGTCAGCTTGGCAAGAGAGAGCAGTGAATACTTGGGTAGTGGAGGTCCTGAAGGTAGGTTACAAGATCCCTTTTGTTTCGAGACCTCCACCTTCCAATCGTCCTCTCAAGTTCAGCAGTTATTCCCCTCACTCAATCAGGGGTCAAGCCTTGGAGAAAGAACTTTTGGCCCTCTTGCAGAAGGATGTCATAGAGCAAGCTCCTCCTCCTCTTGGGATTTACTCACGGGTGTTTGTAGTTCTAAAGGCCTCAGGTGCCTGGCGCCCCATCATAGATCTTTCAGTCTTGAACAAGTTCATTCTTGAAGTCCAAGTTCCGGATGGAGACGGTTCAGACTGTTCTTTCATCCGTCAGGGGGGGTGACTGGATGATTTCCATCAATCTGCAGGATGCGCATCTGCGAATCCCCATCCATCCAAAGAGCAGACCTTACCTTCAGTCTTTCACAGACTCGGGAGTTTTCTGATTCAAGACCCTTTGCTTCGGCCTCACCACTGCTCCACAGGTCTTTTCTCGGGTGATGGCTCCTGTTTCGGCTATTCTGCATCAGTTAAATGTAAGGATGCTTTGGTATGTGGATGATTGGCTAGTCCAGGCCGAATCTCTAGAGAAATGTCTCCGGTCAAGGGAGATAGTTCTGTCTCTTTGTGTCGAGTAGGGCATTCGTGTCAACTTCGACAAGTCCAGTCTAATCCCTTGCCAGATCATGACTTATCTGGGTTTGTTTTGAATTCCCAGATTTTGAGGGCTTCTCCCACTCAGAAACGGGTAGACAAGTTCTAAGTCTGGTCAAAGAATTTTTGTCCTCCATAATGCAGCCACTTTCTCTTTGAAGGACTCTCCTGGGCCATTTGTCATCCCTCATCCAACTGGTTTCCAGAGGTCGTCTCAGAATGAGGTCCCTTCAGTCGACACTTCGCCAGTCGTGGGATCTCGGACATGATAGTTGCCTCCTCTCCACAATGTCTGAGGGATCTCTGTTGGTGGATGCAAGTTCACCACCTCAAGTCAGGGACGTCTCTTCTTTCAGTTCCGCTGGACCTAATGTTTTGGTCAGACGCCTCGGATCAAGGTTGCGGCGCGCACCTGGGCTCCAAAGCCGCTTCGGGCCTTTGGTCAGAGGAAGAGAGGATCATGTCAATAATTTGGAAGGAACTAAGGGCAGTGTACCTAGGCCTTCTTTCATTTCAGGATCAGTTGTCGGAGTCGGTTGTCGCGATCTTCGTCAACAACACCACAGCAGTCTCGTACTTCAGAAACCAAGGTGGCACACAGTCGGACCTTCTCACTCAAGAAGCCCAATCAATCCTGTGTTGGGCAGAAGACAGGAGGATTATGTTGGTCTCCCTCAGTTTATCCTGGGCCATCACAACGTCTTAGCAGACACCTTGTCGAGACCGAACGAAGTTCAATGGTCGGAATGGACACTGCCAGGAAGTCTTCGACAGCCTCAGGAAGAAGTGGCCTGTCACAGTTGATCTGTTTGCCACCCCACTGAATTTTCAGTGCCAGATCTTCTTCACCCCTTATCAGACTCCTCAGAGTGCCGGGACAGACGCTCTTTTGCAGGACTGGGAGAGCCTTCAAGCCTATGCATTTCCTCCGTTCGCTCTGGTGAGGTCAGTCCTCAACAAAGTGAGGGCAACCAAGCGTCTGGATTTCACCTTGATCGCCCCTTTCTGGCCACAGAAAGAGTGGTTTCCCGACCTACTGGAAGCACTGGTGGAGCCTCCCATTCATCTGACAGAAAGACCAGATCTTCTCAAACAACCCCATTTTCATTGGTTCCATCAGAGGCTCCACATGCTTCCTCTTCATGCCTGGAGACTGTCAGAAGATTTTCCAAGCACGAAGGGTTCTCCTCCAGAGTGGCACGACAGTTAGTTCTTGCCAGACAGCAATCAACCAGAGTTAATTATCAGACTAAATGGTCGGTTTTCAGACGGTGTAGGTCTCGAGGGCATTCAATTTCTAGACCTTCCTTACTGAAAGTAGCGGAGTTTTTAGTTCATTTACATCATGACAGGGACCTGTCACTTTGTGCATTAAGGGTTATAGGTCGATGCTTTCCTATGTTTTTAAGGCTAGGCTCCCTGAAATCTCTTCATCTTATGTTATTAGAGATTTGATTCAATCTTTTTCCCTATCTCAACCCAGTCCGTAGTGTTCTCCTCCGACATTGGACGTTAATAAAGTCCTTCAAGCCTTAAGGTTCCCTCCGTTTGAGCCGATTTTAGGGACCTCTCTTCTAAGACATTCTTCCTTGTCTCGCTGGCTACAGCCAAGAGGGTGGGTGAACTGCAAGCACACACTTTTCTGGTTGCTAGATCTGGATAAGACATGATTTTGTCATACCTTCCCGAATTTGTCGCAAAGACTGAATCGTCTCATAATCCCATTCCCAGGTCTTTTGTTCTGAAGTTGCTGGTCGACTTTGTCGGTAATTTAAATGAGGAATTACTTCTTTGCCCTGTTAGGGCACTCTCATGCTATTTACGCCACATAAAGGACATTCAGGGTCGTCCCTGTCATCTGTTTGTTTCACCCCAAAATGTCAAGAGACCTATATCAAAGAATGGTTTATCCTTTTTTTCTCAGAGACCTTATTGTTAAAACTGGCAGTTCGGCTGCCTGTGAAGGCCAGTCGCCGAGAGCACACAGTATTAGAGCAGCTGCTACATCAGTAGCTTTTATGAAGAACGTCTCAGTCGCCAAGGTGCTTGAGGCGGCGATGTGGCATTCTAATTCTGTTTTTCCCTCTTTTTACTTGAGGGATATTTCTTTAGTTCCAGGCGACCTTCGTTCTTTGGGCCCGTTGGTGATGGCACGACAGGTCGTCAGACAGAAGAATTAGGTAGTCTTCCTGTTTTATGTTTAGTTGCTACCTGTTTTTTTTTTATTTATTTATTAATTTTTTTTTTTTTTTTTTGCATTATAACTTTTGGCAGCTTTTGGTTGAGTTATAATGGGAATTAGGCAGTTTGGTATTTAGGCGTTGTTGATGACAAGGACTGGCCGCTTGACAACTCATGCTGCTTCCATTGTCAGTCTGACATGGGACCAGCCATGTCAGACTGACATGGCACTGGCGACTACACTTCTCCCAAAGTCGATGCCGACCTAGGACTAGCCAATGGTTGCCAATGGTTCGCTTGTCCTGACGACTCACGCTTCTTCCATTGTCCTTCTGGACAGGGAATTAGTCGATGGATTGTCTGCTGTCTTCTGGTGACTTTGCTCACCATCTACTTTTTGTCTCAACTGTTTTCTCAGAGTCAGGTACTCGTGCGAGATCAGGCGACATTTAGTAGCCCTGAGGTTCTTGTTGATGAAGTCGGTTGCATTGATACACCCTCCAATGATCTTTTAACATGAGACCAGTTTGGATTGTCAGGCACTTGTCCTTCGGGAGTTGCTCTTGAGCCGATATCGCTGCTGGCGACATTGGGTTGTGTTGATACACCCCCAATACTTGCTTAGCTTTGAATCGCCCAGGCAGTCCAGGCACTCATCCTTCAGGGAAAGATTGTCAATACCCCCTTCTCTCTCTTGGTGCCAGACCTTTGTGAGAGAGCAGGTGTCATTGTAGTGCTTGATAAAGTCATCAGGGTGCAGCCTTGCTGTCCTCGATTCGTCTGACTGGTCACCTGACTTTTGTACAAACGGACTGACTATGCACTTACTCCTTGTCCTTTACTACCACAGTTTGGTGGCATTATGGTAGGAGACTGAGTTCTTAGTATCTTGGACTTTGGGTTGAGTTTTTAACTATGTATGATATATATTTCTTTGATTGTTTTATGTCCTATTCTGCCTGAAAGGGATGCACTCAGATTACCTCCTCCTTTTCAATGTGGTTAATCGGGCTCGATAAATTATATTAAGGTAATGTTTATTAATATGGAATTTTTATTATAAAATTAATATTAATAATACCTGTATAATTTATCTAGTTCCACCCCTCCCACCCACGATCTGCCTATCACAATTGATTTTCAAGGGAAGGTTTTGTAACTGTCAACAGCAGTGTTGCCAACTGGCGGACAGAATAGTAGGTAACAGGGCTGCCAATGTGGTAAATTTTGGTGCGGTTTTTGGGGATTTAGGGCTAGGTAAATTATACAGGTAAGTATGTATTATTAATATTAATTTTCTAATAAAAATCCATGAAAGTTCATAAGTATGGTGATGCCCCTATTTTGTTATATTTCTTATCCGGAAGAGATGTCAATGCAAAAACTTTTGTCTCGTTTCCAGGTTGAACGTCTCGTAGCAGAAGTTAGTGCAGTAGCGGAAGTCAGCAATCTAGAAGCGGAGGCAGAGGCAGAAGAAGCAGAAGGCGAAGGTGAAGCCGAAGGAGAGGTACAAGTTGGCACTGCCGCACCTTCGGATGACTCGGACATCGTGGTTCTGTCGTCTGAAGAGGATGCCCCTCGACTAAAAGCAAATACTAGTGACGCTGATGTTCAAGCTGAAGTTGAACAAGGTAGGATGGAAACATGCATACGTGAAAGAGAGCATTCATGATCTTTCTTAGTTGGTTAACACTACAGTTTTGGTCAATGAGCGACTCAGTAATAGGCCATTTGTGTACCTGGGACCTTTGACCTACAGAATTATTCTTTTAGCTCTTTTTTTATTATTTAAAATTTTACTTTTCATCTACATTCCTACCGTTATATGTAAGTGTACTGTCATACCTAATGAATCGATTTTCTTTTTATTGCTCAATTTACATAATGATATCCATATTTTCGTCAGTTGTATCAAAGGTATCTTGTTGAGGTATTAAATCTCTGACTAGTTGACTTCTAGAACATTTTCTAATTATCAGGGCTAAGTGAAGGTGGTACGTACTGCGTTTTGGTACCAGTGATCTTTGTGCACAAAGGGAATTTTACCATTCAAAAATCTTTTAAAAAGAGAGCCTGAATCATAGCAAATGTTTTCATTTTATGGGATGAGAAATAATTTCGTCACAGTTTTCATTAGTATTCCTGGATAGTTCTTGTAATACATGTTTATGTGTTTGTAGAATTGGATTGTTTATTAACTTATGTAGATGCCATACATCTTTGTTCATTCATTTTTAATTGTCTTTTGATCAGAAATTACAGAGGCAGGAGAATTTGCTCCTGAGGAGGAAGAGAGGAGGAGGAGGAGGAGATAGAGGAAGAAGAGGAGATGAAGGATGTGAGTGAAGACAGCAAAATAAAAGAGGAATTAGAAGGTTTGGAAGAAGAGGAGGAAATTGAAGAAGAGCTCGGCGAGGAGGAAGAAGAATTGGTTGAAGGGGAGGAGAAGGAAGAAGTCATCAAGGTGAAACAGGAGAAGGTGGACGAAATAAAGGAAGAGGAGGAGGAGGAGGAAGACGAAGCCAAGTCATCAGGAGATGAGAGAGAAGGGGAGGAGGAAAAGTCCGGGTCGGACTCTGATGTCGTCATCCTCTCCGACCACTCGGACGAAGACGACGGGGAGATAGAGGACACGACCAGCTCTGGAGCTCACATTAACGACGCATTCAACATCCCTGATGCGCAGGGCCGCGTCTTGGTCAATGTAGGGCACCCAGAAGGCGAGGAGGACATTTTCCTAGCACCGCAACTGGCAAAGCACGTTAAGCCTCACCAGGTAATTTAGGTTTCAGATGAAATTGGGTTTCAGTGCCTCATGTCAAGTGGTGGGTGCTGAGTTTGAGAATAGTACTCCTATTTCATGGCAGTGGTCACTTCCTAGTTGAAGAACATTTTCTTTTAAATCTTTCAGATGTTTTTTTTTACTCTAGATTAGTGAGAACTGGTTAAGCCCTTTAGATGCAGTTCCCTTGGGTATAGTGCTTTCAGTGCACCATGTAGGGCATCATAGGCTAATTTTACCATGTTCTGAATGATAGTACATGCATTAAATTTTTGGAGGTAGAAGAAAATTTTAATATTGAAAGAATGACACAAAGGAGGAAAGTAAAGCAAATGTTTTTTGGTTCTAACTTAAGAATTAAGTCATCAATATTCTTGATAGAAAATGGTTGTTTAAAAAAATTCCAACAATAGACAAACTTGATTGAGTAGACTAGAATCCATTATTATTTGAGCCACTAGCTAATCTGATTATTTCACCTCATTTTTCTCTCTCTCTCTGAGGGAAACCTTTCAAGATTCACAGATACATGAACTCTCTTAAATAGATAAACTATAGTCAGTTCTGTTATGTAAAATCTGGCGATGTCTATTTTTTTGTCAATTTTCTCATCAACAGATTGGGGGAATACGATTTTTGTACGATAACATAGTGGAATCTCTTGAGCAGTTTAAGACTTCAAATGGTTTTGGCTGTATCTTGGCTCATTCCATGGGCCTTGGAAAAACTTTGCAGGCAAGTTGGAACTTCATGAATTATTTTTTTACACAGACACCACCCTACCTACGAATGAACGAGTTCTTGAAGTCCATTCATATGTTGAATCATTTGTAAGTTTGTTACTGTACTCCTCACGCCCATGGAAGTACAGTGATGTCAAGTCGGTACAGTGCTGTATGTACAGAATAGGCACAAACAACAAAATGTGAACTTTGGGTGGCACAGGGGAGTAGTGCTCTTAGCACAATTTTTAATTTGCGATCCTGTTTGTTTTTATTGGAATGTCCGCAAGTAAGGTGGTGTCTGTTCTCTTGTTTTAAGTAAAACAGTTGTCTGTCATGGAAATGTAGTCAGTATTAATGGGGTATTTGATATAAAAATCATCAGCTTTGTTATTTTTGTAACAAATCTTGTTTTCAAAAGTTTTAGGACACGGCAATAGAAAACATTTGACATTTTTATTTCAGTAAGAGCAAGACACATGTTCATATTTTGGAACTTTTTGGGTTATTGCTTGTCAGTTTGGTAGAGTCACTGTGTACATGTTTTCACAATTTCCTATTCTGAGGACAAACCAGCCTTTGAAAGGAGTTCTTACCTTCCCAGGTTGTGGCCTTCACGGATGTATTTCTAAGACACACAGAGTCCCGGTCGATACTGATCATCGTGCCAATCAACACCATTCAGAACTGGCTGGCAGAGTATAATAACTGGCTTCCTGAGGGCCAAGATCCTGTAATGACTCCGGATGGATATGAAGTATGGCCGCGGAAATTCAAGGTCTTCGTCTTGAACGATGCGCTGAAAAATTTGAACCAGAGAGCGAGGGTCATCAACGACTGGCACGAACAAGGTGGCGTCCTCTTGATGGGCTACGAGCTGTACCGTCAACTGTCCCTGAAGAAGCCAAAAAAGCCAAAAAAGAAGAAAAAGGCCGCCGCGGCAGACAACAAAGAAGTTGTGGACATTGAAGAGGAAGACAAGAACAAAGAACTTTTAGATGGTAAGTGTTTTGGGTCCTCTTTTCATCTTGATATATTTAAGAACTGATGTACCTACAGCAGTTTAATGCTTTAGCAGATAGTTGTGTTATTAAACTTCTAAAACGTACTAGGATTAGTGGATAAGCACAATTATTTGCCAAACTGAAATCAATTTGTTTACATCAACCAACAGAAATTCAGAAAGCGCTTGTTAAGCCTGGTCCTGATCTCGTTATCTGTGATGAGGGCCACCGAATCAAGAATGCCCACGCCAACATCTCTCAAGCTCTCAAGAACATTCGTACAAAGAGAAGAGTCGTCCTGACAGGATATCCTCTACAAAATAACTTGATGGAATACTGGTGTATGGTTGATTTTGTCAGACCTAACTATTTAGGTGAGTTATCGAAGGACTAAATGCAATTTCTTAAAGGGCTTATATGGGTCCACTGCCTATATCATGCCTTTATGCTGCACTTACTCCCCAAACTGCTTCACTGTGTATTTTACAACATTATATCATTCTCCTTATTGCATTGCTCTTTTTTTATTAAAGTGTATTAAATTTTGTAAAGGACTTTGATACGTTACTAAGTAATTTATTTTTGTTTCTGCTTATTAACAGATGTAATATCAATATTTTAAAAGCATAAGGTCACTGTAATACCACTCATTGGCTCTGGATGAATTCAATGTTTCAGTGCTTCATTATGATCCAGGAGACTGAACCTTTTCTACGAGTTAAAGAACACATTGTCATTGTAAGATGTAGTCTAGTAGTTTGTATATTTGCTTTTAATTACCATGAACCCCAACATCATTTCCTGTTAGGTTGCCAGAAATATTTTGTTCCGTAGGAGCAGTTTTTTTTTTCTTCAATATGTTTCTTCTAGTAAGGGGTAGCTTGTAAATATGTAAGGCATTTTCTTAGTTTTACATTTATTGCTTTCCAGGTACAAAGACCGAATTCAGCAACATGTTTGAGCGACCAATTCAGAATGGACAGTGTGTGGATTCTACACCGCAGGATATAAAGCTGATGAGATACAGATCTCATGTTCTCCATTCGCTCCTCGAAGGATTTGTCCAAAGGTTTGTGTCGGCTGTTTTTGGTGTTATGTAACAAGATTGAACTTTCGGTGCCGATATGCGCTGATCCCCTTTTATGAGTGCTGCCAATAACCGAGGATCAGCACTGGTAACTGGGGGTCGGTACTATTATCACCGATTTTCTGTTATTTACAAATTTTAGTTATTGTCATACCGTCAGGAATGGCATCCCCACCGATAACTGGAGACTACCTGTATAAGTAAACCACAATTTAAATATCCTCTTGGTCAAATCTTGGGGTAGCAGTTGGTTAACTAGTGCATGAATTTCCACTTGGCATCTCTGTAAAGGTTTCTGAAGTTATCTCTAAAGTAACTTAGAATAATGTAATGCATTCTCTTAGTTATCATCTTATTTTTTTACAGACGAGGTCAGACTGTTCTTGCTATGACACTTCCCAAAAAGGAGGAACATGTTCTCCTCTGTCGAATGACAGAGATACAGAGGAAGCTGTATTCGACATTTATGGCCGAACTATCAGCCACAAAAGCTTTAGCCAATCCGCTCAAAGCTTTTGCTATTTGTTGCAAGGTAAGTTAAGACTCAGTCAGTAACTTCTGATTTAAAGATATTTGCGTTCACATGACTTTTTTTTTGTCTGTGCCAGAGTAGAATACATCGCAAATGCACAGGCATGCTGATACTTGCAGGATTTATTGCTTTTGAGTGAAATTCATTGAAAAGATCAGTGGTAGATATGGATGTAGTTTTGGCATGGGTATATCATAGAAAATTGTCAGAAAGTTATTTTTTTGAGGGCTTGTCAGTCAGTGCTTGTGTTGACTCATTTCCATGAAAACTCAACCATATAATTGTTGTTTTCAACCCTTCGGTGCTACCCATGTAGCGTTTGTACCAGGGACTTCAAACTTGAACAACAGAGGTATCTCCTTGTTTGCTGTATAATTTTTTATGAAGTTTCTCTTTTCACAGTTTATTTTTACTTTTCACATTCTTTCCT
The DNA here is from genome assembly GCF_015104395.2 of Macrobrachium nipponense. Lineage (NCBI taxonomy): Eukaryota > Metazoa > Arthropoda > Malacostraca > Decapoda > Palaemonidae > Macrobrachium > Macrobrachium nipponense. Next base: position 73,901,499 of record NC_087214.1, read on the forward strand.
TACTTCTTTTCTATTCCAGCATAGACATTTCAAGCCAAAGGGGCTAGCTCTACAAGTGATACCCTTTAATTTTGTTCTATGATAGTTAAGATGTGTTTCAAACTGGAGGATTGTTAAATTTGTAAATAATAAGCAGAACTTGATGTTTGCCCTTAATTCATATTTGTCTTTTCTTATTCTCAGATTTGGAACCATCCAGATGTTCTCTACAACTTTGTACAGAAGAAAATGAATGAGGACTTTGACTTGGACCTGGACGATCTGGAAAGTAAGGCCAAGTCCCGTCGAGCTTCAAACGTCAATACGCCCAACGCACCCAACGTTACTGTGCCTTCTCACTCAGCTCCCCCCAACTGGCAGCCACCGGGAGCACAAGTGGGACGCAACATGATGCCACAACTTCCTGTCAGTTCAAATATGGGCATGACCCCTCCTGGCACCATGAATTCACAGGTTCCTATGGGCCAACCGATGAATATGAACCAACAAAACCCCATGGGTATGCAACAAGGCAACATGGGTTTCCATGATCCAATGGGTATGCCAATGATGCACCATGGAATGGCTCAACACAGGGAGAATCAACCAGGCCTTGCTAATTACGGCCTTGGAGGCCACCCTCACCACCAGAACTATGGGATGCAGATGCCGTATCCCTGGTATAACCAGGGGTACGGCACAACTGACCCCAACAGAGGCCACTATCCTCCTCCGTATAATAACCCGTATGCAAACCAGTATCACCACAATCCACCTGTCAGTCAGTCACTTCCTCCTGGGTATCCTCAGAATCATATGCACAACTCCCCAATGGGGATGCCTCACAACAACCCCACAGGGCAACCAATGGACCTTGGTAACCCACAAGGGCAGCCAATGGATCTTCATAACCCTATGGGTATTCCTAATCCACAAAGACAGCCCATGGGCTTACCCCAGAATCCCCAAGGACAACCGTTAGGAGTTCTGAATCACCCACGCCCACCTCTAGGAATGCCAAATCATGCTGGACAGTCCCTGGGAGGGCCCAATCCTCCAGGGCAGCAAGTAGGAGTACCTAATCAGATGGGGATGCAGAATCATTCAGGTCAGCCTATGGGTGTCTCCAGCCCCGGAGGACAGATTCCTCCAAGTCAAAACCTTGAAGCTCTTAATCTGTCTGGTCCCCCCATGGGAGTTTCCAATGCATCAGGACAGCCTGTAGATGCTCAGAACAACCAAGGGCAAAACATGGGAGGTGCAAATCATGGAGGGCAGCCAGTTGGAATGCCAAACATGATGAACCAACCCATGGGAGGGCCAAACCAAACTGGTCCAGGGATGAGACCCATGAATATTCCCGGACAGCCTCTAGGTGGCCCTAATCCCTCTGAACAGCAGCAGCTAGGCATGTCAAATCCAAACGGGCAAAATTTAGTCGGCATGAACCCTTCAGACCAAACTCTGGGAGGCCCTAATATGCCTGGGCAGCCCTTAAACAACCCTAATCCCTCAGGGCAGTGCATGGGAGGTCCTGCTAAGCCACCAGTTGGAGCACCATCTTCTGGGCAACCTGTGGGAATGCAGAATTCCTTACCTCCCGGTATGAATGACCCGAATTCATCGGGACCTATGGGAATGACCAATCACTTGGGCCAAACCTTAGGTCAGAGTCACGCAGAAAATTCCGTAGGCATGGGTAATCTCACCGGCCCTGATGGAGCACCTTTGAATTCCATGAACTCAACAGGTCAGAATATGGTTGTCAACAATTCGCCAGGGCAGCCTGGCTGTCAGCCAAATGCTAACCAGCACAGAACAGCATCTCCGTTTGTTTCTGGTTCCAACAGCCAACAAATGTCCAGTGACCACAGTCCGATGACTCCTGCTACCCCTGCCACTCCAGCCACACCTGCTACTCCCGCTCCTTCCACCCCAACCACAGCAGCAACCAACGCCGAAGAAAAAATGAAGACCGAAACAATGGTTAAGAAAGAAGCAGGTGAGGATGGTGACATGTCAGCTGCAAAGAAAGAGGAGCTGAAAGAAGAAGAGGGAGAAAATGGGGAGGAGAAAAAGGAGGAAAAGAAAGAAGAAGTGAAAAAAGAAGAAATGACTCTAGACTGGACCGAGGGTTTGTTCGAAAATTATGTACCTGGCTCATTAACTTCATCGGCTAAAGTTCAAGTGTTCTTCCAGATTGTGGATGGATCTGTGCGAGTCGGTGATAAACTACTGGTATTTTCCCAGTCACTTTTTACCTTGTCTCTTCTAGAAGAATTTTTACAAAGATCTTATATTCCTGGGACATTTGAAGGATGGCTAAGAAATCGTTCATATTTCAGACTTGATGGCAGTACATCAGCACAAGAAAGAGAAAAGTTAATCAATGAATTTAATGCCAATCCTAATGTCAAATTGTTTTTAGTTTCAACAAGAGCGGGAAGTTTAGGAATCAATTTAGTTGGGGCTAACAGAGTAATTGTGTTTGACGCATCATTCAATCCATGCCACGACACGCAGGCAGTTTGTCGTGTATATCGTTACGGTCAGAAAAAGGAGTGTCATATTTATCGACTAGTGACGGACAACTCTCTCGAAAAGCGCATATACGATAGACAAGTTAACAAGCAAGGAATTGCTGATCGTATCGTCGATGAAATGAATCCAGATGCTCATTTATCATCCAAGGAAATTAGTAATCTCTTAGTAGAAAATGAAAGTGACCCTGACCCCGTTGACCTGACTGAAAAAGCGGATAAATACAAAGACACCATCTTGGGCGATGTCGTCCGTCTGCATGGGAACCTTTTCACCAAAGCACCGTTCAAGCATGAAAGTTTGCTAGTTGACCGAAAGGACAAGAAATTATCCAGAGCAGAAAAGAGGCTTGCAAAGAGGTCCTACGAGTTAGAAAAGCAGGCTAACATCAGCTACAGCAGGCCTTCGTACGCTGCTTTCTATCCTAAGAACCAGCAAGGTCAGCAAGTCATCATGGGTACTAAGATTGGGTGAGTAGTGTATATATTTTTTCTTATTATTCCATACTCTTAATGAGCATTGATTGACATGTATACATTTTAAGAGCCAATTTCTTTTGCAAGCCAATTCTGTAATTTGTCACCAGATAGTTTCTACATTTAGATACAGTTTGAAGCTCTTTGGAAGGAGTATTATGCTAGTAATGATACATTTTTTTATTATTAGTGCCGTTCATTATTGCTTATTAGGCTGACATGTCTGCCATCATTAGTTTCCTCTTTAATGCTTTAGATGTTCAAAGTATCATAAAATATTGTTGTGTAAACATCAAACAGTTACTCTGGTAATGAGGCCAGAAAACATTACTAACCCAGAAAGTAGATTAGATTGTAGTTTTCAGGTCTTTTATATAATATATCTAATTAGTTTCACAGAATGGAGTTTTTTTCTAATACAGTAAAACATTGCATTTCTAATGAAGTAGCTACTGACTGATTCTTCATGAGATGGAAAAGAATTTTAAAAATGTTGAATTGATTATGTATGAAATAAAAATTTCATATTTTCTGTTGAAAATTTTTTTAGAAAATAATCATGTAAATCCTAAGTACTGCCCTTTATTGAACTTTTATTCTTTTGTAAACAATTTCTCCCTGAAAAAGAAAAAAAAACAAATCAAGCAAAATTTCTTCAGAATTAAAGGATTCCATTATTTTTTAAAATGATTATACAATTTACTTTATTATTTCAGTCAGTATTATGTCATTATGGAGCGTTGTTTTCAAATACGTATGTGTAAGAGTGTATGTTGCTTGAATGTTATTTTCAGATGATACATCGCACTGCATGTGATCATTATTTTACAATGGCCTTATGTAATGCTTGAATGCTATTTTTTGTTGGTACACCACCATGTTTCCTGATAGGAATTTCTTCAATATGGTTTCACTGTAAAGTGGGGAGCTTACTGTTAGATTTTGTGGATAAGACATACGTAGAGCTGGGTTTGTTTTATTGTTTTATAAATTTTGAGAAAGACTTTGATGCACTTAGAAATCAAATGTGGAAGTATGATTTGAAATCTAACATTACTGTAGATTGTCATGATTTTAAGTTACGCAATGCTTGATCAATTATTGTCATTTGTAAATAATGTAACTGCTTACGTGTGATCTTGAACAGTGAAATTCAGGGACCATCCGTAGCTGCAGAGATTCTCATTTCTTCCTTCGTAACTTTAATGTTGCCCTTTTCAGCGGTGTGATGTACTCAAAACCTGTGGGTACCGTTCGACCCCTTCAGGCAGAAATGGGACATAGACTTGAAGGCGGGGGAATAATACATCGTCCAAATATTCTTTCCAGATCGGCTCAGCCATCTTTCCCAGTGGAAGCCCTGGCGAAACAGGGTGTTTCTGTTCAACAGATTACAGTCCCTAAAGGTAAGTTCTGCCCCAGCAGTACTTTAGTTTGATAGTTTGTCTTAAAGTACGCAGGTGTAGTGGACGAGTAATTATGCTTGTGTAAAAATGATACGTTTTCACAAAGTTGTATTGATGGTCAAGTTATATTTTTGGATTTTAAATTTTTGTTTGTATTGTATCTGCTGCAAAGAAGTTGCAGTATACTGGAAAATTTTGTTTAATACAATTTTAGTATGTTACTTATAATTAGCCACTAATGGTCCCAGTTGAAAGAAAGACAGTTGGGTGGTACTCGACATGCACATAGGGATCCCTAGGATCTCATAACAGCAGTCAAAGTCATTATTTGTTCATTTGCATATATTCACTGCATGCCTTGAAAGCCCCTAGTTGCTATTTTGTTTTTTTCCCACCAAAATTTTAGAAATGAGCAAGAAGTAAATGAAACCAACTGATTGATCGTTTCCCCTGCTCTATGAAGTTGGGTAATACTGTCAAATAATTAATAAACCATTGGTCTCTGGTTTGCTTATGCTAGATTGCTAGAATTAATAAGGTATTGCACAGCCTTTATTGTTGACTTAGAGGAGTGGAAGTGAGTAGTGTGTTAGGGTTTGATTTGCTGCATACCTAGTGTTTTGATGTAATCAGCTGTTCATTTCAGTGTAAGTAATTGCTACCCATACGTATATCAGTATTATGCTAGCTAGTACAGTGTCTTCAAGAAAAAAGTTAGGTTCAGTTTTGTTTTGATTTACATGTTTTCTAATTAGCTTTAGTATACTTATCTATGCAGTACAAATTGTTTATTTGTATTTATTAAGTCTTGTGTCATTTACTCATGATGGTAATTGGGTAATTGCATTTTCTTTCAAGAATCACAAACCAGTTTCATTTTTCATTGCATGTAAATAATTGTCATGCTCCTTTGTTTCTTTTGTACATGAGTACAATATGAAAGTTTTTGAACTCTTAAGTCTTCACTAAAAGTCGGAGGCTGTAATTATTGCAAAGACTCACTTTTGCTCAAAATAACATATTGATAGTTTTTCCAGCCTTGGCTGCTGTTAGGAGCGGCTTGTCAATCTCAGTCATTATTGGAGTGAGGTAGCTAATTAAACCTCTGGAAATTTGTGTTTTCTGTATTCATACTATTTGCACAACCATCCTTTCTGCTTAGCAGTAAGTTTTTAAGCGAATTTAACATCTTCACCACTTAAGGATCTTCACCACTTAACCATCCTTTCATTTTTTGATATTGACAACATTCTGTGGGATGATTTGCCTTATGCCACTTACTATTTAAGTTATGTTCTTTGCTACTTTTTTCTCTCCTGGTAGCACCCTGTGGCAGTACAGGTGTCCTTATGTGCTGCATTCCCTAATGAATCTGGAGCAGAAAGAAGACACTGTGCACAATTAGACTTAAGTTACTTTTACCTTGCATAGTTTTGCACATACAGGTTCTGATGTTTATGTCCAGTCTTGGGAAGCTTTCAGGCAGACTGCATTGGTCTGGTAGCCAAATCTAGGGTATTTAGCAGGTTAATCCTTTCCCTGATCTTTCCTAGCCATGTCATGAAACAAGTATAAAGGTTTGAAAACAAAAACTTAATTTCTGATCGTTCATGGGTTAGACAAGACTAAGAATGATTCTGATTACTGCCGAAGACTTTAAAGATCAGTTAAAAGCAGATGCAACGTCAGCTGGCTACTGACTACTGATCTCGTTCCATCTTTAAACAGGGATTGAATTGTCCTTGTCTGTTTGTGGCATATGAAAATGTCTTAATTGTAAGTGATCAGTATATGGTGAGATGTAATTGTAGAGCTTAAAATTTTTTTTTATGTACATTAGTATGATTTTGGTAAGCAAGGAAGGTAGCGGTAAGAATAATTGAAGTTGTTATGCAAAGCAGACCAAAGAACTCCAGTGGTATTTTATAGGTCATCATATGAAGCAAATTGAGCATGAGATTAAATAGTATCCTTTTTGTGCTTGTATTTCTTCCTTATCTACGTTATTTTTTATATCAGTTGTAAAACATACGTATATCATAAAATGAACTTTCTACTTTTTTTTTCCGCAGAGGTTAGCATTCCCACAAATTCTGGTGATGGGAAACCAATTCTTCTGAAATCCGGGCAGTCTGTCATGGTCATTAAGACCCAGAAAGGTATCTACTTGCGTCTTGCGGATGGCAAGATAGTAGCTATTCGAGTTCCTCCTGGAAACGGTAAGTGGACTTGACTTTCTCTTGTACATTTAAGGGTACTTGGCCACATGGCTGTGATAAATTTTGAACTTGTTAACATTATTTTTTATTTATTTATGGTCATAAATAAAAAGTAATGATAAGTTCAGAATTTATTACATGGTCATTGTTGTTAAGTGATTGCAACAACTTCAAGTTTTCATTTATATAAGCATTACTGTAATGAGTTTTCATTCAAAAGAGAAAATTGAACCTTACAAAATCGTAATGGATATCACATGGCCTAATTTTTATTTGGTATTTTGTGGTTATTTTTGGAAACATTATCTTTATGATTTCAGTCAAAAGTCATAATAACCAAAGTATTTTTACAGTAAAATAAAAGGTTTTAATGATGCATCCAATTCAGCTAGGTTGGGGTTTGTTTGTCCCATGTCCCTTCATTTTCTCTCTTCATATGACTATAGCACCCCATCTTCCTATGGGGCTGGCCTCTCAAATATTCCTTCTTAATAGATTTTGAATCTGACTTCTCTGCCTTGTCCTGTTACTGGACTCAGGTATGTCATGTGCTCCCCTTACCATTTTGTCATCCCTTCAAACTGAGGACCAGTTACCCTTTCATATCCTTTAATTCATATCTAGATTTTTATTTGCCAAGGATTTTACATTTTTTAAAGTCTGCTGTGTCTGTCAGTGTCTGTATGTTAGCAGGATTATGGATGAACTAAAGAACGGGTTTTGGAAAACTTATGGAAAACATTCATCAGTTGCTTTCTTCCAGGTTGTTAACATAGGTAAGTATCAAAGATTTGAAAGTTTTTTCACAGAAGCCTTGCCAAATGATTGGCGATATCCATCAAAAGTGTGTCATTGGGAAAGAGTCTCCCTGTGGATATTTTACAGAATTTCAGTTCTTCTGGTCTTTGGTCAGTAGTACATAGTGTTAAAAAAGGAGGCCTACAGTTGATTTGGAAGAGAATGGCAACTGTGGGTGTCCCTTCTCATGTAAATTTGTAACATATTAAATTATGTCTTCTTTTTCCAGAAGAAGTGTTTGGGCTGCCACTGAACAAAGGAAGCGTGACCATCGTGCCCACAATAGTGAATACACCTCGCCCACGAATGCAACATCCTGGGGGACGGGGAGGGGCCAGGAGAGGCCGTCCACCAATGGCAATGCAATATGCAACTGGAAATATCATCACAAAGGGTCAAATGCCAGTTAGAATAATGAAAAAACCTGCTACTGCTGTTGGAAGAGGTGGGAAAGGTTTTCAGGGCATTGTAGTGCCAGTTACCTCTCGAGGCTCAGCTCCACAGGCACTCTTGAACAAAAGTGTCGTGATCACCCCAGCCACAAAGCCTGGACTCACTTCCACGGCAAAAGCTGTGCGAAATCTCAAACTTAACCCCAAAGTGACTGTAACTCCCACAACTAAGACTCTTTCTTCTTCTTCCACTGTCAATCCCATTGTTACTCCTAAAATAACAATTAGCCCTTCGGTAAAATCAGGTTCAGATCAATCCAATACGGGCACTTTAGAGGTGATAAGTGGATTACCAGGCACCAGTGGAGTGAGTAAGATATCCAAAAGGGTTACACTTTCTCAGTTGGCCAAGTTACGTAAAGTTCCCGAAATTAAGAAGGAGCCCAAGGTAGATGGAACAGAGAAGTCTTCAGAAGAAGCTGGTTTTTCAGAGAAAGCAAAAATTGATGGGTCTCAGCTGTTGACAGACAAGGAAAGAATGGAGGAAGATGTCACAAAGAATCAGGGCACCGAAGACTGTGAAACTTCCCTAAGCCTGATGAACATGGAGGGTCTTGATGACAGTAGTAAAGATCACAGTTTAGCTGATGAACTAGATGATTTGCCCACATCAGCTAGTGAGAATGAAATGAGTGATGACATGGGTACTGGACATAGTGACCATTTCAATGAAAATTCAGTTGAAATGCCACCTATGGGACAAGACGGCAAGAATAAAGAAGCCAACACAGAAAACACTTCCGAAATGTTACAGCCACCTGATGATTCAAGTGCAATGAACAGAGGTGATGTCTCCAGTAATTCAAGATTAGAGTTAGAAAATAATGTAGGTAATCAGTCAGAAAGGAGCACTCCATCTCACCAGTCCAATGAATTGTCAATGGGAACTCCTTCCAAGAATGCCATCGGATTTGGAATGGGAGAAATTACCAAGCCCTTACCGACGTCCGTCGCAAGTAGTGACGATAGCCGCACCGGCATCGTGAGGCCACAAATTAGTAAATCGCCAAATAAACCCACTGCATGTTTGACTCCTCTGCAGTCGATGAGTAACTTGCTACCCCCTGGTGGTCCGGGTCCACCGGAGACCACGTCAAACACGAGCCAAGCCGCAACCCCTGTTTCGACTGTTCCAAACTTACCGTCTTTTCCGACACAAACCTTCCAGTCTTCTCAACCACTCTTCCAACCTTTTTTGCAGCCTACTCAGCAACAACAACAAAACAACAACAACACAGCAACAACAGCAACAGCAGCAACAACAACAACAACAACAACAGCAGTCAAGTGGTATTAGTAGTAGCAATAATATTAGTAGTAGCAACACCAGCACTGGGAGCAACACCATAACTACCAGTAGCAGCAGTAGCAGCAGTAGTAGCACTTGGTCCAAGGGTCCTCTGGATGCTGTCTCTAGTGCCAGTCTAGGAACTAATGTTGCCCAGGTGGCCCCACATGTGCATCAGTCTGGCGTATCTTCCGCGAGTACCTTTACATCTCAGTCGTCATTTTTACCTTCGACCAGTCAAGCACAATTCAGTAGTACAGCAGGAAGTTTTGGATCGCTGCCTGGCGTGAGTACGACACAGTCTTCTCAGCAGGGACCTACACCATCTTTTACAGAAAGCCAACAGATATCCCAGCAGCAGCAGCAACAACAACCAATTCAGCAGTCACCTCAGAGCTCCATAAGTTCTACTCTCTCTCATGCTAGTGGTGGGCTGGTTCCCACTTCTCGTAGTGGTGGACTTGGAGGCCCTGATAGCCCACTTAGTTTATCTCATTTGCTAAATTCACAAACCTTTGATCCTGTCCCAGAAGACCTGAGTTCACCCCACAGTCACGCATCGGCCCTTGACTACCTCAACTACACGTTATCCACAGGCACCAGTGCCTTCCGTCGCCCCGATTACCAAGCAACCCTGAACCCTGACATACAGTCATTGATAAATTCAGCAAGCACCCAGCAGCCTCTTGCATCCTCTCTCCCAAGTGCTGCTCCTACAAACCCAACTGTAACTTCACCTTCTCCCTTCCCATCTTACCAAGCTGCTCCTTACTCTCAGTACGCTGCTCCCTACCGAGCAGGAACTTCTGTGTCTCCCAGTCCATATGCAGCCTATGCTGGTCAGTATCCTCCATATGCTACCCAGTATCCACCTAGCCTAGCCCCACATGCTGCAAGCACCCCCCAGCCCCCTACTATGGGTCAGTATGGAGCCCTCCATGCTCCACCCAATCCATACCAGAGTTACCCAGCTCCTCCAACAGCAGGTAGATCTCCATACCCGTCAACCCTTGGCAGTTTTAGTCATGGTCCGTACCCTCCCATATGAGGTGTTCTAAATTTTGAAACTGTAAATCATTAGAATTGGTAACAGAAGGACTAAATTTCTAATAGATTGAATATGACCTAGTTATTCCATATGTTACTGCAAATGTAAGTGTTGTATACTTTTAAGTGGCTTAAACAATCAATCCATTAGATGATAAATCTCATTTAATATTATATTTGGCAGATGAAGAGTGCCCAGATAGCTCGGAACAATAACTGTGCAAGACTTGGGACCATGTTCCCCCCATTCCACTTTGTGATGAATCAGAAGCGACAGTTGTATGCAGTGGCATGTGGTGTTTCTGTTTACATTTTAATTTCAGGAGTCGGCAAGAAGCGTGACCTGTTTTATTTGACTTTGTAGATTTTATGAGTGTGCCACTGACATGTTTTTTTTAGGTCCAAGATCCCTGATTTGACATTGTTGGCAGAACTTGGAGTTGCATCTTAGCCGTGATTCACGAGAAATCCCAAGCAGCCCAGGGGAGATAGGCGTGTAATTGATGACGAACTCCTTTCGTGAAAACTCGGGCATGATTGTGTTGTGCCCTTTGTAATTCTTAGAGCATTTACACTAGCCTAGAGTAACATTCACAGTTCTCTTTCTTCATGTAGCATCACTAAAAACATTTACTGTTTGTCTACTACAGTATGCACTGTTGTGTTGGGAGGGGACTCATTGTGTACATAATCACAACCCCGATTGAAATTACTGTATGACATGTAGTGAAAAAACTTTGTGTTGCTTAACCATTTTTAATTCTTCAGATTATAGATTGTACATAACAAAAATTCTCAAATGTTGTGAAGAAGTTATATGACTTTATTGCAATTGTAGTCAGTCACAGAACACAATTATGGCAATTGCAATTATAATTTTTATATTTATTTTGCATTAATATTTATAGGTTCTGAATGTGAAAATGCAAGTAGAGGATAGACCTTCTCCTATTTTCATGATACGCTTACCTTGTAACAGTATTTATTGTACCATGGTATGTACATAATAAAAATGTCTTCATAATCATCCTAAATTTTTCTTATTCCTGCATGAAATTGGCCTGTCTTGGTCTTGTCAGAGAATTCGGAACTGTAGTGCAATTCTTTACCAGTTGTTTTGAATGAAAAGGAATGATGTCTTTTAGCAGAAGGCTGTGGCTTCACAGTTTTAAGCATCAAAGCCCAAATGAAATCTGGCAGTCTTGTTACGATAATCCCTGGTGTAGGCCCTCAACTTATGGAAGGGAATCTGTTCCAGTGCTGTACCATATGTTGGTTTCTGCCTGAGTCAATGTATCGCCTTTAACAGTGCTTACTGTGCTGTAACTTACAATGCTGTTAACTTTAATTGCTGTTAGCGCTGTCAGTGGGGCCTTATGCATCATCACGTTACGGTGCTGTTAACAGCAGTGAGATATGCATTAAGTCGATGATGTTCACCGAGTCATATTCATCCTCTTATTTCCTTGTTGAAGTAAACAAAGTTCTTTTCATCAGTCTATAACCAAGGAATCATATAACACTGCAGCACTGAAAGACCTTTGCAGGTCCTAGCGCATGGTCTATGCCCTAAATTCCATGATCAATCAAGGAAGGTCAATACCATCAGAGCGTGGCTGGGAGGGGGACATGAAATTGATTCCATAATAATTTGAAGGTACTGGAAAATGGTCCACTATCAATTTGCCTGAAATGTCAGTGAAATTAAATTTAACACGATGACTGAAAATAATTGCATTGTAATGATGGGGAACTCTTGAAATAAATATTGCTGATTATACTTACACATTATTCATACTGGATTGCTTTATGCAGAATACCACATTCCATATTGCCTACCTGAGATTAGGCAAACCAGAATAAATAAATGATGTTACCAGCTTAAAATTAAGGAGAAAGCTAATTGCAAAATATTGTATTATTTGGAGTTTGTAGGATTAAAATCCTTAAAGTAAAGGAAAACTTATTAGGATAAAATTTATGCAGAATTCTTAGTAATTTATTATGTTAGGATGACCCTATAAAGTAGTCTCGGTAAGTTAATACATTAGGATACGTCCCGTGGACAGTAGCCTCAGCAACTTGCTAAATCAGCATAGTACATCCCCTGTACAAATAGTCTCAGAAAGTAATACATGAGGACACAGTAGTCTCAGTTGTGTAATACATGAGGGCATAGTATTCTCAGTAGTGCAATACGTGACATGAGGAGACAGTATTCTCAGTAGTGTAATACATGAGGGCATAGTATTCTCAGTAGTGTAATACATGAGGGCACAGTATTCTCAGTAGTGAAATACATGAGGACACAGTATTCTCAGTAGTGTAATACATGAGGACACAGTATTCTCAGTAGTGTAATACATGAGGACACAGTATTCTCAGTAGTGCAATACATGAGGACACAGTATTCTCAGTAGTGCAATATGTGACATGAGGACACAGTATTCTCAGTAGTGTAATACATGAGGGCATAGTATTCTCAGTAGTGTAATACATGAGGGCACAGTATTCTCAGTAGTGTAATACATGAGGACACAGTATTCTCAGTAGTGTAATACATGAGGACACAGTATTCTCAGTAGTGCAATACATGAGGACACAGTATTCTCAGTAGTGCAATACATGAGGACACAGTATTCTCAGTAGTACAATACATGAGGACACAGTATTCTCAGTAGTGTAATACACGAGGACACAGTATTCTCAGTAGTGTAATACATGAGGACACAGTATTCTCAGTAGTGTAATACACGAGGACACAGTATTCTCAGTAGTGTAATACAAGAGGACACAGTATTCTCAGTAGTGTAATACATGAGGACACAGTATTCTCAGTAGTACAATACATGAGGACACAGTATTCTCAGTAGTGTAATACATGAGGACAGAGTATTCTCAGTAGTACAATACATGAGGACACAGTATTCTCAGTAGTGTAATACATGAGGACACAGTATTCTCAGTAGTGTAATACATGAGGACACAGTATTCTCAGTAGTGTAATACATGAGGACACAGTATTCTCAGTAGTGCAATACATGAGGACACAGTATTCTCAGTAGTACAATACATGAGGACACAGTATTCTCAGTAGTGTAATACATGAGGACACAGTATTCTCAGTAGTGTAATACATGAGGACACAGTATTCTCAGTAGTGTAATACATGAGGACAGTATTCTCAGTAGTGCAATACATGAGGACACAGTATTCTCAGTAGTGTAAATAATTTAATACGATAAACTAGCGACTTATTGGATAAAAGTACCTCATCCGGCTGCCTCCTTCCAATATGGCGGACGACCGGCAGACCTCGGACCTCCTTTAAAAAGGAAAAGATCCGATTCATTTATTGTTGCTATCGACGGATGAAAAACAGCTGATCCTTCGGCAGGAGAAGAAGAAATGTCCCGGTTGCCCCAAATTATTCGCCTAATTAGGCCTATCAGGGTATTGTATGGCGATTTATTGACTTTATGACGCTTTATTCTTAATGTGTGTAGGCTATATAGACAAATAAACCGTTAAAGTTGCTAAATATTGATGTATAAATGTGAAGTGTTTCTGTACGGTTTTGTACCCATAGGCCTCTGGCATACCTAAGCAGTGCCTAATGCATATTTTAGGCAAAGGCCTATTTATGGGCATTTTTAAGACTTTCTTGGGCGTTTATGGACAATTTCATATCGGATATAATTGGCAGGAATCGATTTTGAAACATTTTTCGGAGGACGTCCATTTTCTTTCAGGTTAAGATCGTAGCATAGGCCTCTAGTAAAGGCCTACAATATCTTAAACGAAATTAGAAAAGTAGGTTTATTTATGCTTATGACAATAATTCACTCTTAACATATTTATTGCTTAATTTGAACGAGTTTTAGGATGACGTTTATTTTTTACAATTGGTGAAGCTCATACCCCACAGGTGTGGGCACGGTGCCCTATGTCAGGTTAGGATTTCAAACGCCTTACTCCGCGTCCACTCCTAGGCCTAATTATGCTTATGTCAAGAGTTAAGGTAATCCAGTAAGTCGAGCAACAATATGTTTTCTCAAACCATTTTTAATCTCGTTGACGTATTTCTCATTAAGCCGTCTATCGAATGTTACCCCATATACACTATGTGGCTACTAGGTCAACCTAGGTCTGTTCTCTATTAGTGAAAAAAATATTTGTTTTTATTGCCATAAATCAGTCTTGGATTTTTTTCAGCTGAAACTGAAGACTACTACCACAGCCTGGTTCCCTCCTGTTGCCAACAGGAGTATTTACCATCTTTTCATTAAGCTCTGGTTCGTGTTTGTGAATTTTTTTCATCTTTATGATATTTACCAACTTTTATTTATTGTTTTACATTCATCCCATTTTGCATGTAAACTGGTACTTGAGCCCAGAATGGCGTGCTAGTATCCTTCCGTTTTACGTTTTTTTTTATGATTACTGAAAAAACCACACCAAACCCAATCATGAATTTTCTGTTACTGAGATGTTTATTGTATATCATTTATGGGGTTAGTACTAAAATTGGTGATTATGAGAGCAGTGTTTATAAAGTGAAATTTTACCGTGATTTTTGCCAGACTATCATTCCTAGTTTGTAATTTTCTCTGTTTCTAGGTGCTACGTATATTCTTGGAACAAAGTTTTCCTGTAACCTGCTTCCCAGATCTATGGAAATTGTTTTTATTTTAAAAACTAAGCATAAAGGAAAGACTGGGAATCATGTAGAACTATATAAATATGCTTTCGGTTTCCATCAATATTCCAGAGCACTCCTAATTATGGACTTCATAACAGTGAATGAATATATACTTGTGTTATTCAGCTAGGAAAAAAAATTAAATGAAATAAAAATAAAAGTTAAAATCAGTAGGTATTATTGCTAAAATTTTTAGCTGCTTGCTAAAACAACACAAATATAATTTGCAGCTTGGCACCTCAAAAAATCAGTTGGTCATCACTGGGCATTGCTCGTTTTTGTTTGTTTGTATGGTGTTTTTACGTTGCATGGAACCAGCGGTTATTCAGCAACGGGACCAACGGCTTTACGTGACTTCCGAACCACGTCAAGAGTGAACTTCTATCACCAGAAATACACATCTCTCACTCCTCAATGGAATGGCCGAGAATCGAACTCGCGACCACCGAGGTTGGACGCCAACACCATACCAACCACGCCACTGAGGCGCTCACTGGGCATTGCTCATGTGAAATTAAATATCTAAATGCTTCTAAATATACAAGAATCCTCTTCAGTGCAAGGAGTGAGCAAATTCTTGTGCTATGTTGCTTCAAAGCTCTTTATACATTATTTTACTCCTGCAAAGTAGCAAAATTCTTTTAGTTAAGTAACGCAGTGGAAATGTAAAAGTATGTGTAAATTTTCATAAGGGATTAAGTGTCAAATGACAAAACAACAGATTTTTAAAAGCAGTTGTGCAATGTTTGCATGATGACATTCCCTTCCTATCACATTTTATCCAATTTCTTGTTCAGTCAAGAAAATACACAGCTTTCGCTTCAAGAAAATACTTGGCCTTCTCTCCAAGAATATACCCAAATTAATGTTTACAGTTGATATTGCCATAAAACCCAATAAATTTCCCGATAAGATCATGTTGCTTGAGAACAGAAAGATAATTACTAAGATTTTAGAGGTTTTCCTGTTTCTCTCTCTCTTTTGGTGATGCTTGACACAAGTGGTTCCAAATATGTACTGCACTATAAAAGGATATACAGTGGGCCCCCCGTATTCGCGTTCTCCGGATTTGCGGACTCACACATTCGCGGATTTCTCTCAGGAACGTTTCCCTGCATTATTCGCGGAAAATTCGCACATTCGCGGTATTTTTCTACGAAAAATATCCACAAATTCCTGGTTTTTTTGATGAATTTAATCATAAAATGCACTTTTTGTGATAAAACTATTAAAAAAACCAAGTATGAAAATTTTTAGTGGTTTTTCTTGAGTTTTAACTAACAAAATAGGCTGTTTTTAGCGTTTTTATAGGAGTTCCAAACATTTGCGGGTTCTAACTATTCACGGGGGGGTCTGGTACGCATCCCCCGCGAATACGGGGGGACCACTGTATACCCTACATATGAGAGTCCCTACATACGAAAAATCCAGGTTACGAAGGCAAAGACGAAGATTTTTTTTGCTTCTGTGTACAAAAATAATTCAAGTTGCGAAAGGGTGTATGTACTGTAAAGTCCGAGATTTGCCCAGGACGCCACCATCCTCCCGCTCTCCCATTGGTTCCTGATGCTAGTCACTGCCGTAAGATCCTGCTCTCCTATTGGTCAGCATCTGTCCCATCATGCGTCTAGTTAAAGGCGTTCCTTGACCATTTCGTTGCGGCAGCGTTATCGTAAACACCTGGAATTTGTTCGTTCACATAGATTTAGTTTGTTAACGTAAATTCGTGTAAGTTACTTCATCATGTTGTGTGTGAACTTAATTACTTACGTTATTACCCGTGGGCCCCAAGAATGTTGCTGAAGTTCACAGAAAGAAGAGGATGCTTTCTATGGAGACGAAGCTGGAGATAATCAAGAAGTGTTAAAGTTTTCTGCCATTTGTTAATGTGTTTCGTAAAGTTTAATGTTAATAATGTTTTCTTCCATTTTTTAATGTTTCGTAAAGTTAGTGTTCATGTTTTCTGCCATTTGTCCTCTTCCTCTGCCGTCACTTTCGGACATCGCCTCACTCGAAAGGTAAGATTCCACATTTTACTACATACATACGTACATGTATGTAATTTCTTGTACCCTATACACTAATACACTTTATTTACAGGTACAGTCACTGTTAGGTTACGTATTGAATAGTCCAAATTGGTGTATTTCATTGTTTATTGGTCAATTTAGCTTTATTATAAAATTTACAGTGGTGTTTTTGTAGGGCTCAGAACGAATTAGGCAGTTTACATTTAAAACGTAGTTTTAGATACAAAAAAATCAGGTTACGAAGACCGCTTCGGAACAGCTTAATTTCATAACCTGAGGCACTACTGTATATGGGTAAACTGGCTTTTACTTAACCCTTAACATCCATTTTAGAGACTAATATAAAACTGTATCACTTATACAATCGTATCTAGTATAAAAACAAAATACCATCATAATATACAGTGGTACCTCGACATACGAAAGTCCCAGCTTACGAAAAATTCAAGTTACGAAAGCAAATACGTACAAAGATTTTTCGGGCTCTACATACGAAAATAGTTCAGGTTACGAAAGGTTGTTGCTGTAAAGTCCCAAGATTCGCCCGGACCACCTAGAACAATTTTAAAACTCGCGCGCCGCCAACTGAGTAGACTCGCCACCATCCTCCCGCTCTCCCATTGGTTCCTGATGCTAGTCACTGCCGTAAGATCCTGCTCTCCTATTGGTCAGCATCTACCCCATGTGCTCTATGTATTCTATTGGTAAAAGGATGCTGTAAATTGAAAAACTTATTCATGCAATACATTTAATAAAAAAACAACATTAGGTAAAGGTAGAATAAAGAATAGAAGTGAATGGTTATTATACTGTTTGGTAGTTTCAGTAGTTGGAAAGGTAATGAAAATTTATGTTGTTCCGATACGTAATACAAACCATCGGTCTTTTAACAATAGGAAGTAGCTAGCGGCAGCTGGAACGGTCGTAAGCTTCGAACAAGGGGAGAACGGTAGTTAACTGCTTGTCCGATCGTCGCGCGCCGCGCGACTGGGAGGTAAACAAACCACTTTTGCTTTCGGCCGTGTGAGGATAGGACGTGTTCGTCATCGCTCTGCCCGCTTTGTCGTTTGCTTTGAGTATCAGCCCTCTTTTTCTAGTGTAATTGAAAGTATATGATTGTAAGTACTTTTACATTTCTTTTGTCATTTGCAATATGAGTGATCAAGAAATGGAGATTTCGCCGCGCTCCCCAGTCGCCCGTAGAGTGTGTCCCGGGCTGGAGGGGCGTAGATGCGGCGGATTTAGATCTTTCGTGGATGTGGATCCACATGAGGTTTGTACTCGTTGTCGGGGGCGAGAATGCTCCCGCAATGAGCCATGTATAACGTGTATGAATTGGTCCGAGGCGCAGTGGGTTCTGTACGAGGGCAGGAAGAGACTTAGGCCGCCAAAGAAGTCATCGGAAAGCTCTCCAGTGACTCCTTTGGTAACTGACACTTCGTCTTCTTTCCTGCCTCCCGGTCAGCCCCACGTTTCGCGCCTTCCCCTGCGGGGTGGGTAGCGGAGTCCTTCTCCTCTCTCGATCCGTTGAGTGTGGAGGAGGGCGCCCGCTACCCGGACGTCCAGTTGTATTCGGGGTCTTCCGTCCGCTCTGGTGGGGTTCTCTCCCCCCAGGCGCGAGGAAACCCCTCTGACTAACCCGACTGTTGCTTCCGCAGATGTGCCACCAGCGAAGGACGACCTGGGACAGGTTGTGGGAGTCGCTGGGCTGACTGCAGGGAGTGCCTAGTATCCAGGGGTTGATTCAGCGGTTGGCGGGGTCGGCAGTGGTCACTCATGGTACGGTAACCACTACCACTACCACAATATCAACACCAGCATATGACATGCCACCGCACTTGGTGTACACGCCGCATGTAATGACGGTGACGCCTACGGCTGTGGTGCACAAACCTATTACTGCCGTACCAAAGAGGACGGTGCCACCACCACCTGGGTTCTTTGTGTTGCCGACCCCGGACTTCCGCTGCCCTAAGAGTACCCCCCTAGAACACCTGCCGCCAGTGCCGAGAATGACGGTAGCTGCCGACAGGACGCCTGGCTCTCCCTGTGGTTCCTGCCGTGCCTGTCGTACCTGTTGCTGTCCCTGCTGCTCCTTCCTTTTCAGATGCTGTACATGCTGTTCCTGCTGTTCCTGGACCTGTTCCTGTCGTTCCTGCTGTTGGTGGTGCTGCTACAGTCTCAGGTTCTTCCGGACAGGTGCAGTCGGGCCCTGTTGCTTCGGCAACTGCCCCGGCTCCCTCATGGATGGAAGACCTGACGTCTGTCCTGCGGAGCCTGGCGAAGAAGAAGAGGAAGAAGAGGAAGTGTCGTCGTCGTCTTCGTCGTCCTGTTTTGCCATCCATCTTCCCCTTCGACTTCTAAGGCTAACCAGCCAAAGAAGAAGAAGGCTGCCTCCTCCCCCCCTAAGAAGACTCCTTCGTTATCTTCTAAGGGCCCGTCTCGCTCAGGCGAGTCGGGGAGCTCTTCTGCTGGTCCTCCTGTTCCTTCGGGAACGGGGCCCGTCTCTTCCTCTGCAAAGAAGAAGACGACGGGGACCAGAGGTGTACCAGCCTCGGCTGGTACGTCCTCACCTGGTGTTAGCGGTCCTGCCGCTAAATCAGGTTCCGTCTCGGCCGCTTCTCGTTCGCGAGAAGTACCGAGTGGACGCTCTTCCACGGGAGACCGTCCAGCCAAAGTTTTGACGCCCGAGCTCGCTCGCCGTCAAGACCGCGGCGCGGAGCAGAAGACTGGCGAGAGTCGTGCACACGACTCTCGCCAGGCCAGTGGACGCTCTCGCAGCGACCAACTGGCTGCTCGGGTTGACGTGACGGTCGCTGACCAGCCACGGGTTGAGGCGAGGAAGGGGTCCCCGCGGCCGTCGGTACCAGCCACGGCTGGTACCAGCGGCTCGACGCGCCGAGAGGACGCTGGCCGGTCTCGCCGCGACAGAGAGCCTAGCAGGTCACCTGACCGCCGCTCCCATAGGGACCGGGCGGAGACGGTAACCAGCAACAGCTCGCCTGACGCTAGAGATCAGCGTCAACGTTCTCAGCCGAGCCGCTCGCCTGGCCCCAGGCGAGCGGCAAGGCTAGGCCTGCTGCTCGATCGCCACCGCGGGTTGACGATCAGCAGCAGCCCTCCACGCACGCTGGTCCTGCCAGCGAGCGAGGGGGGAGCGTCAGGTCTGCCTCTCCCGTACCTTCAACCTCCTCGGGCTACACCGGGAGGAGCGAGGTACCGAGGAGTGATCACGAAGGTGCGCCGCTCGCGATCCCGCTATGACGCCGTATGGCTCAGGCACGGTTCTAGGAGGGCCGACCAGAACATACGCGCAAGTAGTTGGAGGTGACCGTCAGGGGTCTGCCGCTGTTCCTCTTCTGAAGGAGGAGTATCACGGGATCTGTTCTTGCTAGAGGGACTGGACGGTCCTACTCCACAAGACGCAGTCACTCCCGAGATACAGAGGAACTTTGCAGAGGTCATTAAGCTGATTCGTCAGCATAATGACCTTGCGGAAGGATCGCCGCTACCACCGGCAGAGCCCACATCCCGGCTCGAGTCATTTTGGGGCTCCTAAGAGGGAACCCAAAATGAGGTGGTGGGGTTTACCACGATCAGAGCTTGCAGACTCAGTCCTGGATCAAGTTGAGAATCTCGTCTCAGGACGGGAGGATTCGCTGAAATCCGGACGGTCTTCTAAGCTGCTTCCTCCTCCTCTACAGCGTCAGAGGCGATTTTACGTGCCTTCGGAAGACCCGATACTGCCGAAACAGGGTTTAAACCCGGAGTTAGCGAGGGCTGACTCCAGGTGTGCCAACCCTGCAGGGCAAGCTCCTGTCGGAGAACCTCTGGTTCTCGCAGCAGGAGGCACTTGCCCTGGAATCTTACCGCTATGGCAGCATTCCAGGCAGTCTCTTGGCTGGATTTGTGGTCCCTCACAATATCCAAAGTAGCGGCCGGCTCTGGGAGTTTTCTGCTCTCGAAGACGACGCTTCTTTCAGGAGACTGTGCCAGTCGGGAGGAAGAGCGATCTCTTACCTCGCCCATCAGACTGCTAACCTGTGGGCCAACTTGGTTCTTCGACGTAGGGACGCAGTCCTTACCCGAGTGACCAAGGGGGCCGGGCGTGAGGCGGCACTCGGGCTTCGCAATGGACCAATTAGGAGTTCCCCAGCTCTCTTTCCCGAGAGAGATGGTGGACGCTGCGGTGGAAAGGCGGCGCACTGATGACAGTGACCGCTTAGTTCACCAGGCAGTCTCGAAGGTTACTGGGCAATCTCGAGCGACTGCGGCCAAGCCAAAGAGCTTGGCTAGCGCTTCCACGGCGGCGAAGACGGTTGCACCGTCCAAACCCCGTGTGAAGACTCCTGCTGTTTCGACGTCTGCTAAAGGAGGCCGTAACCAGCCCTCCTCCCAGCCCTCCTTTCCCCGAGGAGGTGGTGGGAAGAAGTTGAAACGAGGAGGGAAACGCTAGGGACGGCGTTCCCCCTCACCTGCTGCCGGAAGTGGGGGGGTGCCTGGCGAGCCATTGGGTAACTTGCAGCGCTACGGCACCCCCGAGAACTGGATAGTAGACGTCCTTCGGGAGGGATATCTACTACCCTTCGAGTCTCGGCCCCCCCTCATCTCCAAACCGGTCCACCTACAAACCTATGTCCGGGATCATCAAAGGACAACGCTCTTCGACAGGAGATCAAGACCATTGCTGGCGAAACGAGCTGTAGAAATCGTGGAGGACCAGTCACCGGGCTTTTACAGCCGCCTCTTCCTAGTGGAGAAGGCATCGGGGGGCTGGCGTCCGGTGATAGACCTCTCTCCCCTGAACGCTTCGTTCGCACGACGCAGGTTTCACGATGGAGTTCCGGCACGCTCGGTGCTCGACTCGATCAGGGGGAACGATTTCATGCTTTCAGTGGACTTGAAGGACGCGTATTTTCAAATACCCTATCCATCAGTCTCCAGAAAAGTACCTTCCGCTTCATCTTCGACGGGACGGTGTACCAATTCAGGGCACTTTGTTTCGTCTGTCAACCGCCCCCCACAGGTGTTCACGCGAGTGTTCACTCTGGTGTCAGCTTGGGCCCATTCGCACGGGATACGTCTCCTGAGGTATCTCGACGATTGGCTGGTCCTGGCGAGCTCCCGCTCGCAGTTGCTGCAGGACAGAGATCGACTCCTCAAGTTTTGTCCGGCGATCTGGGGATCGTGATAAACTACGAGAAGTCCGATCTCGAACCCAAGCAGAAGACGAACGTACCTGGGTATGCTGATAGAACCACGGTAGCAGGGCAGGTCTTTCCCGCAGACTTGCGTATCAGCAAATTCAGGGAGCAGCCAGCCGGTTCCTGTCTCGGCAGGAACAGGCAGCACAGCAATGGCAAGTCGTGATCAGGCATCTGTCGTCACTCGAGAAGTTAGTCCCTCACGGGCGTCTTCACTGCGGTCTCTCCAGTGGAGGCTAAGGTGAGGCAGGACCTAGCCTGGTGGCTCGACGACAAGAACCTCTTAAGAGGAGTGCCAATACGCACTCCCCCCCCGAGATGCTTCTGTTCTCAGACGCATCGACCGAGGGATGGGGCGCACACCTGGAGGAGTTGCTGACTGCAGGTGTGTGGGACCATCACGAAAAGACACCTTCACATCAATGTCCTGGAACTCAAGGCGGCGTTCAAAGCTCTCCGAGAATTTCAGGACCGCTTGGTGGGACACTCGGGTGGTGTTGATGTGCGACAACACCACAGTAGTGGCATATGTCAACAAGCAGGGGGGCTAGTGTCTCTTCCCGCTCCATCAGTTGACGGTGCAGGTGCACGAGTGGGCCACGGCTCACTCGATAGAGCTGTCGGCACGCTACATTCCAGGCAAGAGAATGTAGTAGCGGACAAGCTCAGCCGTCGGGATCAGGTGATAGGGACCGAATGGTCTCTACACCAAGACGTGGCGGAAAGGCTCTTCAACCTGTGGGGCGGGGGCGACCGGTCGTAGACCTGTTCGCCACCCGGCACAACAGAAAACTTCAGGTTTTCTTTTCAGCCGTGCCGGACCCATGGGCAGCTGCAGAGGACGCTCTCCAACACCCCTGGGACAACCTCTTCGCCTACGCCTTTCCTCCCTTCTGTCTGATTCGGAAAGTGATCAGTCGAGCGCTGGTCACTCCCAATCTCAGAATGATCCTGGTGGCTCCCAAACGGCCTCAAGCCGTTTGGTATCCGGACCTGCTGGCTCTTCTTGTGGACGCACCGAGAGAGCTACCCAATTGGCACAACCCTTCTAGCCCAGCCACACGTAGAACGGTACCACCTAGCAGTCCAGTCCCTTCACTTCACGGCTGGCTGTTATCTACCATCTCTTGCGAACGAGAGGCTTTTCTCGTAGCGCAGCAACAGAGATGGCTGGACACGTCCGACAGTCCTCTGCAGCTGTGTACCAGGGGAAGTGGGCCGTCTTCTGTGGTTTGGTGTCGAGACAGGGTCTGTCTCCTCTCAGAGCCACTCTTCAGCAGGTAGCGGATTTCCTCGTGTTTCTTCGCCGAGAGAAGCTCCTCTCAGTACCCACAGTTAAAGGATATAGAGCAGCACTGGCGCTCGTCCTAAAACTGAGGGGACTGGATATCTCGAACTCGTTCGAGATTTCCTGCTAATGAGGAGCTTCGAAAGGTCTTGCCCACCCAGGGAACAGTCAGGCCCCCTGCGTGGGATGTGGACTCTCGTCCTTAGGAGTTTGACTCGAAGACCCTTCGAGCCACTCCGAGAGTCGTCAGACAGGGATCTGACCCTCAAGACCCTCTTCTTGCTGGCCCTGGCATCGGCGAAGAGAGTAGGGAACGACTAATGGTCTTTCTTATGATGTTTAAACACACACAGAGGCTGGGGATCTGTGACGCTCGATTTCGTCCCGAACTTCGTAGCCAAGACTCAGAATCCGTCGATCCCTGACGACAGGTTAGAGTCTTTCACGATCCCTCCCTTCTGGACTTCACCGATAACGATGCGGATGAGATGCTGCTTTGTCCTGTGAGGGCGCTACGGCGGCTATCTGAAGAGAACTCGACACATCAGCCTGAGTGTCGACGCCTCTTCGTTAGCACTGGGGTTTACCAAGAAAGAAGTTTCCAAGACACGCTTTCTTTCTGGCTACGTGAGGTGATCAGGAGAGCGTACGAGGCTGATGGTAGCGACGACATCCGTACGCTCCGACCGAGAGCCCACGAAGTCAGAGGTATCGGACCCTCCTTAGCGTTCCGTAAGAACTTCTCCGTGGCGCAGGTCCTGAAGGCAGGTGTCTGGGCCAACCAGACCACCTTCACGTCCTTCTACCTTCGGGATATTGCCCACAAGTCCTTGGATACTTTTCCTTGGGACCTGTGGTGGCTGCTCAACACGTTGTGTAAGCTTACCCAGCACCCAGAGCAGGCAGAACAGCATCGATTCTGGTATGACTGGGAGAATGAATGTGCGAATGAGAGTGTGACTGGCTTCTCTTCACCATCTTTCTCTACCTCTACCTGTGGGCAGAGGATACGGTCGTTGTTACCACGCTGGAAGGGAGTCAGATGCAGGTAAGCTACTTGACCGAGCTCCATCCTATCCCTTTAGTTAGGGATAGGAGTGTATATCCACCACTTGTTCCGATACGTAATACAAACCCTCGGTCCTTTAACAATAGGAAGGTAACTAGCGGCAGCTGGGACGGTCGTAAGCTTCGAACAAGGGAGAACGGTAGTTAACTGCTTGTCCGATCGTGCGCGCGCCGCGCGCCCGAGAGGAGTGAAGAATCACTTTTGCTTTCGGCCGCGGGTGTGAAGGACGTGTTCGTCATCGCTCTCTGCCCGCTTCATCGTCGTATGCTTTGTTTATATTGTGTTTTCTACTAATGGTTTGGTTTGACTTGAAAATGAAACTGTAAGTACACTGTTTTCATTTTCATTACTTAATTATGAATCAACATGGAGCTATCGCCGTAGAGACGGCGATTTCCGCTCTTTTTCATGAATTGAACCCTTGAATTATGTCTCGGTGCCGAGGGCGGGCGCACTCGCGCCAAGTCATGTATTTTGGGCGAAAGTGTGTAATTGAAAGATGTAAGTACTCTTTTTCAATTATATTTTTTGCCCTGTGCGTTCATTGCCGAGAGCTTGATTGCGCTCGGCAAGAGCCTCTTATTTTGTATGAATAGAATGCAAATGAAAGTGGATTCGCAATGCAGTTTTCTTTTCATTTTCATTTATTAATTGCATCAAATTTAATTTTGGATCAAATTTCCGCTCTTACCCGGGAAATTAATCCTTACGATTTATTGCTGTGAAAAGTGAAAATAGCAAGTGCAGTATTGTTCATTTTCAATATATATTTATGATAGCATCATATTATTATGGATCACAAGTTTCCGCTCTTACCGGGAATTGATTTTTCCCTCTTTAAGTTCTATGAAGTGAATCGCAAGTGCAGTATTCTGTTTCATTTTCATATTACTTTTCACTGCTGTGCGGGGTAGGGGAAGCGAAGGTCTGCCAGGAAGTCGTCGGAAAAGCTCTCCCGCGACTCCCTTGGTATCCGATTCTTCGTCTTCTTTCTGCCCCCCCGCTCAGCTTCCTCGTATTTTGTTTTTGGGGTCTTCCTTCCGTTCGGGGTGGGGCATGTCTTCCCCCCCCGTGCGTGAGGGAACCCCTCTTATTTCTAATCTGTCTGTGCTACCGCAGGTGCTACAGCCGTGGGAGACGACCTTGGACAGGTATGGACCACTGCGGCTGCAGGGCGTGCCTAGCATCCACGATCTGCTGCAGAGTCTAGCGAGGTCTGGGGCGGTGACCTTGGAGTGGTCTCACTACAACCTTCACGGCGCTTATGCTGCTTCCCCGCTGGTCTACACTCCCCATGCTGTGTCGGTGACGCCGTCTGCCGCTTCTAGGGCCGGTCGCCGCCGTACCGAGGAGGGGTATGCCGCCGCCGCCTGTTTTCTTCGTGTTGCCTGCCCCAGACTTCCGCTGTTCCAGCAGCTCGCCCCTGGGACCGGGCCGCCAGTACCACGCTGGCTGCCGATGATTCTACGAGGCGATGGCTGGGCCTGCCGTACCTGTCGCTGATGTGGTTCCCGCTACTGGCTTGGCTGTCCCTTCTGTGTTTACCGCTGCCGCTGTTCCTGCCGCTCCTGAGCTGGTTGCTGTTCCTGTCGCTCCTGGTTCCTGCGCCTGTCCATGCTGGTCCTGCCCATGGTGTGTCTTCCCCAGTCCCAGGTCCTTCCGGACAGGTGCAGTCGGGCCGTGTTGCTTCGGCAATAGGCCCGACTCCGGCCTGGATGGAGGACCTGACGACTGTCCTGCGTGAGCTGACGAAGAAGAGGAAGGTGTCATCTTCGTCTTCGTCTGTTGCTGCCTCTTCCCCTTCGACTTCTAAGGCCCATAAGCCGAAGAAGAAGTAAGGCTGCCTCCCCCCCTAAGAAGTCTCCTTCGGGAACTTCTAAGGCCCGTCCCACCGAGGTGGGACGGGGGGTCCTTCTGCTGGTCCTCCTGCTCCTTCGGGACGGGGCCCGTCTCCCCTTCGTAAGGAAGAGATAGACGGGGACCAGAGGAGTATCGGTTAGCTCTGGTACTTCCTCGCCTGGTGCTAGCGGCGATGCCGCTACGCCAGGTTCCGGCTCGGTCCTCTCGTTCGCGGGAGATCCGAGTGTACGCTCTCCCTCGGGAGACCGTGCAGCCAAAGTTTCGGCGCCAGAGTTCGCTCGGCGCCAAGACCACGGCACGGAGCAGAAGGCTGGCGAGAACCGCTCAGGTGACTCTCGCCAGGCAGCGGCCGCTCTCGCAGCGACCAGCTGGTAACCGGGTTTTGTTATTCCCCCTAAGAAGACTCCTTCGGGAACTTCGAAGGGCTCGTCACATTCCGGTGTGACGGGGGTTCTTCTGCTGGTCCTCCTGTTCCTTCGGGAACGGGGCCCGTCTCCCCTTCTGAGAAGAAGAAGAAGACGGGGGACAAGGGTGTGCTGGCTACCGCTGGTACACCCTCGCCTGGTCTGGCAGCTCTGCTGCTAAGCCAGGTACCGGCTCGGTTTCTCGTCCACGAGAAGTTCCGAGTGTACGATCTCCTTCGGGTGACCGTGCAGCCAAAGTAAGACGCCTGAGTTCGCTCAGCGTCATGACCGAAGCACGGAGCAGAAGACTGTCGAGAGCCGCTCAGTGACTCTCGCCAGGCCAGCGGCCGCTTCTCGCAGCGACCAGCCGGTACCTCGGGTGTACGTGACGGTCTCTGACCGGCCACGGGTTGAGGCTGGGAAGAGGTCCCCCAGGTCCCCTCGACCGACGGTACCAGCCTCGGCTGGGTACCAGCGGTTTGACGTGCCGCTTTGAGGACGCTCACCGGTTCTCACGGCGAAAGCGAGCTCTGCAAGTCACCTGACCGCGCTCCCACAGGGACCGGGCGGATACGGTGACCAAGCAGCAGGTCGTCTGACGCACGGGACCGGGGTCGACGTGCTCAGTCGAGCCGCTCGCCACAGGTGAGCGGCACGGCCAGGCCTGCAGATCGATCCCCACTGCGGGTTGGTGATCGGCTGCAGCCCCCACGTACGCTTGGTCCTGCCAGCGGAGCGGGGGGGGGAGCGTCAGATCGTCTCTCCACTACCTTCAAACTTCCTCGGGCTACACCGGGAAAGAGCGGAGGTAGCTAGGAGTGATCGTGAGAGGTGCGCCGCTCACGATCCCGTCACGACGCCGCACGTGCCACGTATGGTCTTAGGACCAACCAGGACGTACGCGCAAGTGATTGGAGGCGACCGTCAGGGGGAGAGGGGGTAGCGTCAGTTCTGTCTCTCCGATACCTTCAACTTCCTCGGCATACGCCAGGAAGAGCGAGGTATGGATTGTGATCGTGAGAGATGCGCCGCTCACGATCCCGTCACGACGCCGCACGTGCCAGGTTGGTCTTAGGACCAACCAGGGACGTACGCGCAAGTGATTGGAGGCACCGTCAGGGATCTGTTGCTGGTCCTTCTTCTGAAGGAGGAGGGTCCTGGGAGCTGCTCTGTTGGATGGACTGGACGGTCCTACTCCTCAAGACGCTGTAACTTCCGAGATTCAGAGTAACTTTACCCAGGTTATTGCACTGATTCGTCAGCAACAACGACCGGGGGAAGGATCGCCGCTCCCACCAGCAGAGCCCATGTCTCTGCTCGAGTCGTTTTGGGCGGGGCCCGACCCCGAGAGGGAACCCAAACCGACGGTGGGGTTATGCCGCGATCGGAGCTTGCCGATTCTGTCTTGAACCAGAGTCTCTCGTCTCCGGACAAGAAGGCTCTCTCAGTTCTGGCCGGTCGATCAAGCTACTTCCACCTCCTCTACTGCGACAGCGGCGTTTCTACGTGTCTTCGGACACCGTATTTAAATACTCCCGGTCGTCCTCCTGAGAGGTTTCGACCTCGACGAGGACTGGAATGAGTCGGAGGACGGTATCGGCTCTCTCCTGTCAGGTGTCGATCAGCCCCACCCAGACGACGTTCACAGTGGCGGCAGACCTTACCTACAGTGAGAGTTCGTAACCCTCCTCTGGGAAAACGTTTTCTCCTGACGATACGTTTTCCCAGACTCTGAGAGGCCATCGCCGCAAGGCGATGGCTGCTCCTACTCTTCTCCAAACTGCTAGTTCCACTGGGAAGGCGTGCAAGTATCCAATTCCTCCCCCATTCCCTCTCTCCTTACGGCTACGAGGGAAAGGGGAAGGATCCTACAGAGATTTCTCTGTAGGATCCCACGTTGGGGACTGCGCTACCAGGGGGGACCTTCGGGTCCTACCTGACGTAAGCCCCGGTCGTTGAGGAGGGATCCTGCCCCATTCTCGATTTCTACGGGAATCGAGAGGACCACCAGGCGATATCGTTTGACGAATTCGGTGGGGGTTTCGCAGACTGCTTAGAATTCTACGGAATTTCTAGCGCATTCAGAGTGTTAGAGTTTCTTACGATCTCCAAACACTTAGGCGAGACCACGGTCCAAAGTGAGCGAGACGAGAATCCCCGATATGTTACACGATAATCGGGAACCTCGCCTTATGCTCGAATTCCTGGAATTTCTAGTATTAGGAAGAAGACTGCTGCTGAAAGAAGACTATCTCACAGTAGGCGACCAACCTGGAATAGAGAAGAACGGACGGGAATAATCCAGTTTGGCTGGAACTATCGTCTTAGTATTCTGTTCACCATTGAAGCTTTCCTTCGAGGAAGACTTCTCCTTCACTCTCTTTAATAGAGAACAAAGAAGGTGGTCGATCTCCAATCCTTATTTTGTTTTCTTGAAGGAAAGAATTTAGGATGGAGATCGTTGTTCAGAATCCTACAAATATACTACGTATATTAACCTCGCGACACGATTCTGCTAAGCAGTTGAATGGTCCGAGGGGTAGGCGCATATCCTGGTTATTCTACGGATTGCGACTTAGACGAAAAGTATTCTAATTGAACTGCAACCCGGGTTGCCTGCAACCTACCAGGAGTTTCCAGTTTCAATTTTATACTTATGGTGTTGTCACAACAACACCATTTAAGCTTTTATATTTACCGAAATTTGTTTCGCTTAAATAGATTGCTCGAGCATATCTTTTTATGCTCGGTGGTCTAGCCGAATGCATTCCTTCGTGGAAAGGATTACTTGGCAACTCAGGATGACGAGTCAGCGACAGCTACTGCGTATGAATTGCCGAGGCATTTCAGTATCAGCTGCCGCTTTGAGATAGACGGTTGTTTATGTCTTTCTCACCTGCTTTGATTGAATAACAACCGTACTCTGCCCAACAATCACGGACTTAAGTCTCTGATTAACGGGGATTCTCGCATACATGAATGACCATCTACTGCTGTGAAACGCTAGTATTCATCGTCTTCGGTATTGCGAGAATTTTAAACAGAGATATCTATTCGACTCATCTTTCTGTTTACCTCACGGTAACAGAATTCTGTAATAGTCTCTTGCTGCATCGTATCCCGATAATGCGAATGATTTTTGCGGAATCTGAGTTGTCCTCAAAATATCTTGTATTCGGAGGTGTACAATTGTTCATTGTTCATTGTTCACCCCGGATTAGCAGATGTATTGAAAGACATCGCCTACTCCCACACCTGCCAGCTCTACTTCAAACGTTCAGCCATGAGAAGCAGTTCTTCAAGCGGCTCTCCCCTGTGTTTCATTACTGAAGAACGCCCCGCTTTCATTGCACAACGGACAGCAATGAAATGGCGGTTAGCGTTTTCAGTCATTTGTAAGCACAGGTTTAGAATCTTGAGATTCCTTCTCTCGATTCAGCTGGAAGACGTAGGTTGCATTCATTGCCTACCTTCGTCTTCAACGTCACATAGTGTTGTTTCTCCTTAAGCTGAGATTCAACGTCTATGAGATTTTCTTGCCATCAGGGACCTCGGTCTTTTGAAGGCAATTGACTTTCGCCTTTTGAGCTTATGCATTAAGAGAATCATCGCCGCGCCGTCCGGCATCGGTGACTAACAAATATTTTATTTGTTGGGTCTCTCAGCATAACTCTTTAAAGGGCGAAGGTCACGTGACTTACCCGGATGCTTGGACAACTTGCCTCTACTGATTCCGAACCAGTCAGTCGGCAGCTGTCAGAGCGCCCGAGTCAGTTACGAACTATGCTGTGGACTTAGTTCGGTTGTTCCAGAGCAATCATTACTTCGTCTTAATAGCTTGTCAGTATGAGTACTGTACATAACCAAAGTCGAGAAGAGGGATAGGTCATACGACTATTCCCTTCTTTTCGTCTTAGGTAACTGCATGACTTCTCTTGAGAAGTCAAGCACAAAGGGATGGGGATTTGTGACGCTCGATTTCGTACCGATCTTCGTAGCGAAGACTCAGAACCCTTCGGTAACTGACGATTGGTTCGAGTCCTTCACAATACCCTCCCTAATGGACTTCACCGCCTCCGATACGAAGGCTATGCTGCTTTGTCCTGTGAAGGTGCGACGGAGCTGTCTGAAGAAACTCGACACCCAGGATGAGTGTGGACGCCTCTTCATCATTCTCTCGCGTTCCGCAAGAACTTCTCCGTGGCGCAGGTAATGAAGGCAGGCGCCTGGTCCAACCGGACCGCATGCACCTCCTTCTACCTTCAGGATATTGCCCACAGTTCCTTGGATCTTTTTCCTTGGGAACCGTGGTGGTTGCTCAACACGTTGTGTAGTTAACCCAGACCCTCGCAGGCTGAACAGCATCGAGTCCTGGTGTGACCGTAAGAATGGATGAGGAATGAGAGTGTGACTGGCTCCTCTTCCCATCTTTTTCTTCCCCTTTTTCTTCCCTCTACCTTTGGGTAGAGGGACACGGTCGTCACCCTGCTGGGTAAGGACGAGATGCAGGTGAGCTACTCAATAGAGCACCATCCTATCCCTTTCAGTAGGGATAGGAGTAATATCCACCACTTCCTCCAACAAGGGGGAGGAAGTGGATGCCAATTTGAGACAAACCCATCATTTTATGATTGTCTCTTGCAAACAGGAACAAGTTCTTGCTTGCTGGTACGAAGAGATACGCTTGCCTCTCTCTTAGTACTTGGCCCAGAGGTCTGACCATTGATCTTGCGGGTGCACACCCCGATCAATCGGACAGAGGTTTGGATCCCTCCCTTGCTCTTACGACCAGGGAGGCACTCCAGGGTTGGACGAACACCAGTCTGTTCACCAAAAAGACTCAGATTCCTCCCACCAAGAAGTGAGTCTTCCTATTGTTAAAGGACCGAGGGTTTGTATTACGTATCGGAACAAATGACAATTGTTCCGACACGGCATACAAACCTTCGGTCCTTTTACAATAGGAAGGTACTAGCGGCAGCTGGATAGGTCGTAAGCTTTCGAACAAGGGGTTCGGTAGTTAACTGCTTGTCCGACAGGCGCGCGCGCGCGACTGGGAGGTAAACAAATCACTTTTGCTTTCGGCCTCACAGCGAGTGGACGTGTGTGTTCGACGCTCTCTGCCCGCTCTCGTCGTTTGCTTTCATGAGTATTGGTTGTGTTTGTGTGTGAAACATTGTAAGTACAATCATTTCCTCTCTTATTTCTTCAAGTTTGAATGATCAATAATGGAATCTCCACGCCTCGCTACCCCACGGAGACTATGCCCGGGTACCGAAGGGCGTAACAAATGCGGGAAGTTCCGATCTTCCCGGAGATAGACCCTCATATTTTGTGTGCTCGGTGTCGGGGGCGCGAATGCACCCGAGCCGAGCCTTTGTGATGTGTAATGATTGGTTGGAGGCGCAGTGGACTTTGTATGAGGGCAGGAAGAAGCGAAGGCCTGCAAAGGAGTCGTCGGGAAGCTCTCCCGCGACTCCTTTGGTGACGGACACTTCGTCTTCTTTCCTGCCTCCCGCTCAACTTCCATGTCTCGCGCCTTCCCCTTCGGGGGGGGTGTCTAGGTCCTTCTCTCTCTCCTGACTTGTCTAGTGTGGAGGAGGGCGCTAGATACCCTGACGTCCAGTTGTACCTCTGGGTCCTCTATCCGTTCGTCTTCGCGCAAGCGGGTAGAGGATCCCCCTAACACCCGACTTTTGCCTCCTCAGGTGCGGTTGCCGCGAAGGATGACCTCGGACAGGTGTGGGCATCGTTGGGGTTGCAGGGCGTGCCAAGTGTCCAGGGGCTGCTCTACCATCTCGCTGGCGCCGTGGCGGTCACCCATGCAACGGTCTCGACCACCACCACGACCCTTACAACACCCGGCTACGCTTCACCTCCTCACCTGGTGTACACCCAGCACGCGGTCTCTTGTGACACCCACTACATCGGTGCAGGGGCCAGTCGCCGTAAACTCGGGGGAGTGTGATGCCGCCACCTGGGTTTGCCGTGCTGCCGCGGACCGGACTTCGTGTGCCCGAAGAGCTCGCCCCTGGACCTCCCACCGGTACCTAGGATGTCTGTGCTGCTGGTCCGCCCATCTGGACCGCGTACACAGTCTGCCGTACATGCCATGAACACTGCTGCCGTCCTGTACCTGCTCCTGCTGTCTCGTCTGCCGGTCCTGTGATGCCTGCACCTGCTGATGTTGTCCTGTTCCTGGCGCCGCTGCTCCGATGCTGATCTGTTCGGACAGGTGCGTCCGGGCCTGTTGCTTCGGCAACAGCAGCCCCGGCTCCGTCCTGGATGACAGATCTGACGTCGGTCTGAGAAGGTTGACGAAGAAGAAGAAGAAGAAGGAGGAAGGTGTCGTCGTCGTCTGTCTCCGCCTCTTCCCCTTCTTCTTCTAAGGCTCCCCCGCCGAAGAAGAAGAAGGTCGCCTCCCCCCCCCTAAGAAGTCTCCTTCGGGAACTTCTAAGGGCCCGTCTCGCTCTGGTGAGACGGGGGGTTCTTCCGCTGGTCACCCTGCTCCTTCGGGGCAGGACCCGTCTCTTCTTCCGTAAGGAAGAAGACTACGGGACCAGAGGAGTGCCGGCTAACACCGGCACTTCCTCACCTGCTGTCAGTGGTTCGGCCACAGCAACAGGGTCCGTTCTCGGCCGCTCGTTCGCGAGAGGTACCGAGTGTACGGTCGCCTACCAGCGACCGTGCAGCCAGGAACCAGACCTCGGAGTCCGCTCAGCGTCAGGTTCACGGCACGGAGCGGAAGACTGGTGACAGCCGCTCACGCGACTCTCACCAGACCAGCTCTCGCTCTCGCGGCGAGCAGCTGGCTACCCGGGCGGACGTGACGGTCCATGACCGCCACGGGCTGAGCTGGGAAGAGGTCCCCCCGTTCGCCGGCACCAGCCACGGCTGGTACCAGCGAACTGACGCACCGTGAGGATACGCACGATCTCACCGTGACAGTGGAGCTCGCCGGTCGCCTGACCGTCACTCTCACAGAGAGCGATCGGGTACGGCGACCAGCACCAGCTCCTCTGACACACGAGACCGGGGCCGCTGTTCTCGGTCCAGCCGTTCTCCACAGCGAGACGGCTCGACTAGGTCTGCAGCTCGATCGCCACCGCGGGTTGGCGATCGCCTGCAGTCTTCCAAGCCCGCTGGTTCTGCCAGCGAGCGAGAGGGGGTGGGAGCGTCAGGTCTGCCTCTCCCATACCTTCAACCTCTGACCGGGTTTACACCGGGAGGGGCGAGGTATTGAGGAGTGATCGTGATGGGGTGCGCCCTTCAGGGATCCCACCACGTCGTCGTACGTACCAGGCTCGTTCTCGGACCAGCCAGGTCGTACGCACAGGTGGTTGAGGAGACCGAGAGGGGTCTGTCGCTGCTCCTCTCCTTGAGGGAGGAGGGTCTCGGGAGGTGCTCCTGTTTGAGGGACTGGACGGTCCGACTCCGCAGGACGCAGTCACTCCTGAGATCCAGAGGAACTTTGCCGAGGTTATTGCGCTGATTCGTCAGCACAACGACCTCGGGGAAGGATCGCCGCTCCCACCATCCGAGCCCACGTCCCCGGCTCGAGTCGTTCTGGGGCCCCGAAGAGGGAACAACCCAGACCGGACGGTGGGTTTGGCGTTCTGAGCTTGCGGACTCAGTGCTGGACCAGGTTGAATCGCTTGTCTCCGGACAAGACGGTTCGCTCAAGTCTGGCAGGTCGAGCAAGCTGCTTCCACCTCCTCTGCTGCGACAGCGGCGGTTTTACGTGCCATCTGAAGACCCGATGCCGCCCAAACAGGTGAACCCGGAGTTAGCCAGGCTAACTCCGGGTGTGTCTCTGCAGCAGCTCTGTCCGAGAACTGTGGTTCTCGCAGCAAGAGGCACTCGGCCTGGAATCTACCGCCATGGCAGCTTTCCAGGCCGTCTCCTGGCTAGATCTGTGGTCCCTCACAGTTATCTAAGGTCGCAGCCAACTCCGGGGGAATTTCTCCCGAAGATGACTCGGCCTTCAGAGACTTTGCCAGTCTGGGGGAAGAGCCATCTCCTTCCTTGCCCACCAGACGGTGAACCTGTGGGCCAACCTGGTTCTCCGACGAAGGGGACGCTGTCCTTACTCGGGTTTCCAGGGCGGCTGGGCGTGAAGCGGCGTTGGGACTTCGCAACGGACCTTTACGGAGTTCCACGTCTCTCTTCCCAGGAGAGATGGTGGACGCTGCGGTGGACAGACGGCGCACTGACGACAGTGACCGGCTGGTTCACCAGGCGGTCTCGAAGGCTTCTGGGCAGCCTCGGACTGCGGCCGAAGTCTAAGAGCTCGGCTAAGCGCTTCCTCGGTGGCTAAGACGGTAGCTGCGTCGACAGCCCCGGGGAATGACTCTGTCTTCTTCGACTTCTGGCAAGGGGGGCCGTAACCAGCCCTCCTCCCAGCCCTCCTCCTCCCGTGGAGGCTCTGGGAGAAGAAAGTCGAAGAAATGGGGAAACGCTAGGGACGGCGTTCCCCCTCACCTGCTGCCGGAAGTGGGGGGGTGCCTGGCCAGCCATGGGGCAACTGGCAGCGCTACGGCGCCGAGACCTGGATTGTAGATGTCCTTCGGGAGGGATATCTATTACCCTTCGATTCTCGGCCACCCCTCACCTCCAACCCGGTCCAACAGCAGTCGTACGTTCCAGGGTCATCGAAGGACGTAGCACTGAGACAGGAGATCAAGACCATGCTGAGCAAGAGAGCTGTAGAAATCGTCACGGATCAGTCACCGGGCTTTTACAGTCGACTCTTCCTGGTGGAAAAGTCTACGGGAGGCTGGCGCCCGGTGGATAGATCTCTCTCCCCTGAACCGGTTTGTTCGCCAGACCCGGTTCACGATGGAGACGGCACGCTCAGTGCTCGACTCCATCAGGGAGAACGATTTCATGCTTTCAGTGGGACTTGAAGGATGCGTATTTCCAAATACCCATTCATCAGTCCTCCAGAAAGTACCTCCGCTTCATCCTCGACGGGACGGTGTACCAGTTCAGGGCACTTTGCTTCGGTCTCTCAACCGCCCCACAGGTGTTCACGCGAGTGTTCACTCTGTCTGCTTGGGCCCATTCGCACGGGATACGTCTGATGAGGTATCTCGACGATTGGTTAGTCCTGGCGAGCTCCCGCTCGCAGTTGCTACGGGACAGGGATCGACTGCTCGAGTTTCTGTCGCGATCTGGGGATCGTTGTGAACTTCGAAAAGTCCGATCTCGAGCCCAAGCAGAGGATGAAGTACCTGGGTATGCTGATCGACACGGTAGCAGGGCGAGTCTTTCCCGCAGACTCGCGGATCAGCAGATTCAGGGAGGCAGCCAACCAGTTCCTGTCTCGGCAGGAACAGGCAGCTCAGCGATGGCAAGTCGTGATCGGACACCTGTCGTCACTCGAGAAGTTAGTCCCTCACGGGCGTCTTCACCTGCGGTCTCTTCAGTGGAGACTAAAGGAGGGTTGGTCACAGGCGACGGATCCCCCAAGCTTTTCCAGTGTCACTGACACAGGAGGTGAGGCAGGACCTAGCCTGGTGGCTGGACGACAGGAACCTCTTAAGAGGAGTGCCCCTGCGCACTCCCCCCCCGGACATGCAGCTGTTCTCAGACGCATCGACCGAGGATGGGGCGCACACCTGGAGGAGTTGCTGACTTCAGGAGTGTGGGACGAGAACGACAAGCACCAATTCACATCAATGTACTGGAAACTCAAGGCAGCGTTCCTCGCTCTCCAAGAGTTCCAGGACCGCTTGATGGGACACTCAGTGGTGTTGATGTGCGACAACACCACGGTGGTGGCCTACGTCAACAAACAGGGGGGACTAGTGTCTCTCCCGTTGTACCAGTTGACTCGGCAGGTGCACGAGTGGGCCGAGGCACACTCAATAGAGCTGTCGCACGCTACATTCCAGGGAAGAGGAATGTAGTAGTAGCAGACACGCTCAGCCGTCGGGATCAGGTGATAGGGACCGAATGGTCTCTACACCAGGACGTGGCGGAAAGGCTCTTCGACCTGTGGGGGCGACCAGTCGTGGATCTGTTCGCCACCCGGCACAACAGGAAGCTCCATTTTGTGTTCTTCTCGCCGTGCCGGACCCATGGGCAGCTGCAGAGGACGCTCTTCAACACCCGTGGGACACCTCTTCGCTATGCCTTTCCCCCGTTCAGCCTGATTCGCAAGGTGATCAGTCGAGCACTGGTTCACACCCCGAATCTCAGGATGATCCTGGTGGCTCCCAAATGGCCACCGGCCATTTGGTATCCGGACCTGCTGGCTCTTCTCGCAGGAGAACCGAGAGAGATTCCCCCTTGGCACAACCTTCTCGCCCAGCCACACGTCGAGCGGTACCACCGAGCAGTCCAGTCTCTACGTCTTCACGGCTGGCTGTTATCCACCATCTCTTGCGAACGAGAGGCTTTTCTCGTAGCGCAGCAACAGAGATGGCTGGAAACGTCCGTCAGTCCTCTGCAGCTGTGTACCAGGGGAAGTGGGCCGTTCTGTGGTTGGTGTCGTAGACGGGGTCTATCTCCTCTCAGAGCCACTCTTCAGCAGGTAGCGGATTTCCTCGTTTTTCTTCGCCGAGAGAAGCTCCTCTCAGTCCCCACAGTCAAAGGATACAGAGCCGCCTTGGCGCTCGTCCTGAAACTGAGGGGATTGGACATCTCGAAACTCGTTCGAGATCTCCTTGCTTATGAGGAGCTTCGAAAGGTCTTGCCCACCCAGGGAACTCAGGCCCCCTGCGTGGGATGTGACTCTCGTCCTTAGAGTCTGACTCGAACGCCGTTCGAGCCACTCCGAGAGTCGTCAGACAGGGATCTGACCCTCAAGACCCTCTTCTTGCTGGCCCTGGCATCGGCGAAGAGAGTAGGGGAACTTCATGGTCTTTCCTATGATACGCCCGTACGACACTCCAGGGATGGGGATCTGTGACGCTCGATTTCGTCCCGACTTCGTTGCGAAGACTCAGAACCCGTCGATCCCTGACGACAGGTTCGAGTCATTCACGATTCCCTCCCTATTGGACTTCACCGATAATGATGCGGATGAGATGCTGCTTTGTCCTGTGAGGGCGCTACGGCGCTATCTGAAGAGAACTCGACACCTCAGGCCTGAGTGTCGACGCCTCTTCGTTAGCACCGGGTCACCAAGAAAGAAGTATCCAAGAACACTCTTTCATTCTGGCTGCGTGAGGTCATCAGGAGGGCGTATGAGGCTGATGGTAGTGACGACATCCGTATGTCCCGTCCGAGAGCTCACGAAGTCAGAAGTATTGGCTCCTCGTTGGCGTTTCGTAAGAACTTCTCCGTGGCGCAGGTCCTGAAGGCAGGTGTCTGGTCTAACAGACTACCTTTTACGTCCTTCTACCTTCGGGATATTGCCCACAGGTCCTTGGATACCTTTTCTTGGGACCCGTGGTGGCTGCTCAACAGTTGTGTAGCTAACCCAGACCCTCGCAGGCTGAACAGCATCGAGTCCTGGTGTGACTGTGTGGATGGATGTGTGAGAGGTGAGTGACTGGCTCTCTCTTCCCATCTTTTCCTCCTCTACCTGTGGGCAGAGGGCCACGGTCGTCACTACGCTGGATGAGGAGAGATGCAGGTGAGCTATATGACAGAGCCCCATCCATCCCTTTCACTAGGGATAGGAGCAGAATATCCACCACTTCCTTCTACAGGGGGGGAAGTGGATGCCTACAAGAGTCAAACCCATGACTTTATATTTGCTCCTGTACAGGAACAAGTTCTTACATTGCTGGTACGAAGAGATACGCATGCCTCTCTCTTAGTACTCGGTCCAGAGGTCTGACCATTGATCCTGCGGTGCACACCCCGATCAATCGACAGAGGCTTGGATCCCTCCTCGCTCTTACGACCAGGCCAGGCTTCCAAGGTTGGGCGAACACCAGTCTGTTCACAAAAGACTCAGATTACCACCCACCAAGAAGTGAGTATTCCTATTGTAGATAAAAGGACCGAAGGTTGTATGCCGTGTCGGAACAAATGACAATTTTGTCTAAAATTGCATTTTTCCTAACTATACAAACCTGAGGTCCTTTTACACATAGCCCCACCTCATGCCACCCCTCACTCTGCAGTTTTTTTGCTTGGGCCAAAAGCAAAAGTGATTTGTTTACTCCCAGTCGCGCGCGCGCGCCTGTCGGACAAGCAGTTAACTACCGAACCCCTTGTTCGAAAGCTTACGACCTATCCAGCTGCCCGCTAGTACCTCCTATTGTAAAAGGACCTCAGGTTTGTATAGTTAGGAAAAAAATGCAATTTAGACAAATTTGTCATTTTGTCGAAAATTGCATTTTTCCTAACTATACAAACCTGAGGTCCTTTACATATAGTCCCACCTCATGCCACCCCTCACTCTGCAACTTTTTGCATGGGCCTAAAGCAAAAGCCCGCAGCGCACGATCGGACAAGCAGTTTAACTACCGTTCTCCCCTTGTTCGAAGCTTACGACCGTCCAGCTGCCGCTAGTTTACCTTCCTATTTGTTAAAGGACCTCAGGTTTGTATAGTTAGGAAAAATGCAATTTTCGACAAATTGTCATTTTCTCCTACAAGGGGGAGGAAGTGGATGCCTACATGAGACAAACCCATGACTTTATATTTGCTCATGTACAGGAAAAAGTTCTTACAATGCTGGTACGAAGAGATACGCTTGCCTCTCTCTTAGTACTCGGCCCAGAGAGGTCTGACCATTGATCCTGCGGTGCACACCCCAGATCAATCGGACAGAGGCTTGGATCCCTCCCTCGCTCTTACGACCAGGGAGGCATTCCAGGGATGGACGAACACCAGTCTGTTCATCTAAAAGACTCAGATTCCTCCCACCAAGAAGTGAGTCTTCCTATTGTTAAAGGACCGATGGTTTGTATTACGTATCGGAACAAATGACAATTTGTCGAAAATTGCATTTTTCCTAACTATACAAACCTGAGGTCCTTTACATATAGTCCCTCCTCATGCCACCCCTCACTCTGCGTATTTTGCATGGGCCAAAAGCAAAAGTGATTTGTTTACCTCGCGCGACGACCTCGGACAAGCAGTTAACTACCGTTCTCCCAAAAAAAAAAAAAAAACCCTTGTTTCGAAGCTTACGACCGTTCCAGCTGCCGCTAGCTACTTCCTATTGTTAAAGGACCTCAGGTTTGTATAGTTAGGAAAAATGCAATTTTCGACAAATTGTCATATTACGTACTGTACTGTGTGCTAGGTAAAAGTGGTTGCTTGGCAATCGTTCGCTACTCATAGTGTGAACGTGAACAAAAGGTTGGAAGTTTTTTTTTTTTTTTTTTTCGTTTTATAGTTAATGGTTACTTAATAATTATTTGAAATGAGTACATGCAATACATTTAATAAAAAAAATTGTGAATTAGATATCATAAAATATAAAATAAATCAGACTGCTATCATCGATGCCAACAAATATTTTCTAGAATTCTTTTTCTGTTTTAATATTATGTTTCAT
This sequence comes from Macrobrachium nipponense, assembly GCF_015104395.2. NCBI lineage: Eukaryota > Metazoa > Arthropoda > Malacostraca > Decapoda > Palaemonidae > Macrobrachium > Macrobrachium nipponense. Next base: position 73,941,726 of record NC_087214.1, read on the forward strand.
TATAGCTGTCAGTAACTCGGTATCTCAATTAGGTAAAGATAGAATAAAGAATAGAAATGAATTGTTATTATACTGTTTGGTAGTTTCAGTAGTTGAAGGGAGATAATGAAAATTTATGATTACTAAACTGTGTTCTAGTAAAAGTGGTTGCTTGGCCGCGATCGTTCGGTACTCTTAGTGCTGAACGTAAACAAAAGGTTGGAAGCTTTTTTTGTTTGAAATGAGTACATACTGATTATTTATACATTTTATTGGCATATTCTAAGCTTTTAGCTTCTTCGGTTCAGCTGTCAGAATCATAGACTAGGCTACAGTAGAAACTGCTAACATAGGCTAGACTTATTGCTAAGGGACATATGCTAAAGTCCTAATATATGCAGTAAAAATGGGGTTGAACATTGCATGCAGTTGAATATTACTCAAGTATGTCCAGTATTTTGCCTTTTTGGAGTCATATTTCTTCCGTCAGATCAATGTCGTAACCCTAGAACGTGTTGTAAGCCTGGAAATAATTTACTGGGGTGTTTTTGTCGGGCTTGGAACGAATTAGGCAATTTACATGTAAAATGTGGTTCAAGATACGAAAAAATCAGGTTACGAAGGCCGCCTCGGAACAGATTCATTTCGTATCCAGAGGTACTACTGTAGTTGGTATGTAAAGAGTTCCCCGAGGTCTATAAGTTAAAGCGTAACTACTTTGTATTGTTTTCGTAGGGTATTATTCTGAAATTGTTAAAGTAATGTTATATTTATTTTGTTGAGTGTGAACAAGCTTTCTCTGTTGACAGATTGAAGCCGCCCTTCTCTCCCCGAGATCTCGAGGATTTTGCGAAAAGGTCACCGAAGCCACTGCTTCACCAACGACAGCAGAAGCCGCTTCCCAGACTGACGAACCTGCACCTGAGCCTGTAGCTGCTGCCCCAGAGCCTGTAGCTGAACAGGCTTTTGTCTATGACTCTCCTGCTACACCAACTGACCCTGGGCATGGTAAGTGTCACACCTTTTAACCCATGGTTTGAAAATGCCACAACAGTTGATCGAGGGCATTGTAAGAATGGCATTTGTGGTATCTATTTGAATTTAAATTGATTCATACTTCTGTCTTTTTAAATTTATTCATACTGCAGTCTTTTCTACTAGGGAATGTCCCATCATGATGGGCAGTTCTGAACCATTTGTTTAAAAAGGAAAATTTTAATTTACAGAAATGTTGTAGATGTATGTACTCCTATATACCTTCCAAAACTTCCAACTTGGCCCTGAGAGAGGCTGAAAATAAAAATAGTATGTAACTTGTTTCTATGCGGGAAATAACTTCTTAATGCCTCTAGATGGCATTTGTAGAAACCTGACAAATCACTTAGTCATTAACTGAGCAAGAAAAAGAACACTAAGGAATGTATGGAGCTGTAGAGGAGACGTCAGCAATGATTCTAAACTTGTCATTGCCGTACTAAAGTCTATATTAAAAGCTAACAAAAATGCTGACGGTGTCAGGGTTTAAATGCAGTTAAACTTCTTGAAGATGAACACTAAGACATTTGCAATTGAATTTCAAAATATATTTGCATTTCTGGAAACCTTATCTTGGGAGGAGCAGGCAATGAATGAGGACTGGCTTAAATGTGGAGACTGTAAGTCAGTCTGCTGGAAAAGAAGTTTTGTGAGATGGGCTAACAAGATGAGAACTGGGTATAGTAAAGAATAGACAAAAAACAAAGGTGTATCATAGACAAATTTCAGGGAGATAAAGAATGCAAAGTAGTAATAAGCTGCATACTCAGTCTAGTTATTGAAAGTAAATGAAGATCAATAAGAAATGAGAGAATACATGATGAGGTTGGCAAAGTCCTGTTTGGATTTTGGGTAATGAACCTGATAGTAACAGTTAAAAGGGATCAAGCCGAGTGTTGAAATATGGAATCTGTCATATCAAAAGGAATGAGACTTGGTGCCTCTTTGTCAGTACTGGCAGGCACGAGGAGGTTGTGTCCAGGAACACCCTTTCTTTATGGCTGTGATCAACAAGACTTCGTGTCCAGCAAAGAGGGCAAAGTCCCATCCCTGGTGTGTTGAAGGAACATTAAGTTTGTTCATGAAACTTACCTGTCAGATATATATATAGGTGTATTCTCTGAACTCCAACAGAATTTCTAAAAACTTACGACACACGTAGTGGGAGTAGGGTGGTTAGTACCCATTCCCGCCGCTGGGAGGCGGGTGTCAGGAACCATTCCCATTTTCTATCAGATTTCTTCTGTCGCCGGTGTCGTAAACATCTGTTTACACACCTCCGCCTCAGGATTTTGGAAAACTTTTCATTGGCTTGAGTATCCTCTTGATTTTTTGGTTTTTTGGTTTTTTGATCGATAGCTGGCATACGTGACTTTGGATTGTTTTGTTTTAATTTGGTTGGGTTTTTCCCTTAAATATGTCGGATCTAGTTCGGCTAGCGCCAGGGTGTGTTTGAAAGTTGAATGCAAGGTGAGGCTACCAAAAGCCTTGGTTGATCCTCACACATTGTGTAAAGGTTGTAGGGGGCAAGTTTGTAAGTATGATTTTAGCTGTAATGAGTGCTAAAGTTTGGATGATGTACAATGGAAGACATATGAATCCTACGTAAATAAATTAGAGCGTGACAGGATCAGGAGGTCTTCCTCCAGGAGTAAATCGGGTAGCAGACAGGGTCTTAATGTAACCCCTTCTAACCCTCCTTTAGATTTTGTGTCTCCTAACCCCGTAGTGTTGCCTTCGGGCCCTCAAGTGGTATCTGCGGAGGGTAATGCCCTTTCACTTATTCTGGATTCATTGAAAACGCTTGAATCTAAAGTGCTTGCCCTTGAAAACAGGCAAACTAAGTGCAGTGATAGTGCCCCTAGTGAAGTGGAGGGGGCGTCAGATCGGCCCTATAGCGCCTCTAGGCTGGGACCTCTGCCGGACTCCCAGGACTCAGGAAGAGGGCATGTCGAAGGCCGAAGGAGGGTTACGGGGATCCCCCACCGATCTGACGTCCCTTCAGCAGTTCCTGTGGACGCTTCCCAGGCTGCTAAGGAGCGTGCTCGAGCACGTATCCAGAGAGATTGTTTTTCGTCTTCCGACGCGTTCCCTCCCCGCCCCGGCAATGGGGTGGGAATGCTCATCCGGATTCCCGCGGCCTTTGAAGAGGACTCTTCAAGATCAAGACGCTTCACGTCATGCTATGTCTGATTGGCATTCTTCTCCGGAAAGCGTAGCCTTTCCGCCCCAGAAGAAGTCTAGGACGTCATCGGATGATGACGCCTTCGAGCGCCCTAGTCGCTCTAGAGCCAAGGCTGTTCCTGGGAGAAGGAAGAAGGCGTCCCCTCGCCCCTCACCTTCTCACAGGCACAGCTCGTCTCCCCATAGTCAAGGTAGACTTCTCAGACTGAGATAATCCTTGCTATGCAACGGCAACTGGACGCTTTACTTATGCAGAAGGATACGGTTCCTCGTCGCAAGAAGGACGACAGACTTCCGATCAAGAGAACAAGACAGTCTTCTCCACCTGCTCCTCTTTCGTCCTCGTCTCCTGGTATTTCGCCCTCTAGGCTTCGTTCTGCTCCCCAGTGTTCGTCTAGAGGTGGCGGTAAGCGTCAGGAGAGAGAGAGAGTTCTTCATTCTGCCCTCTCTTCTCGACGTAAGGACGCTCGGCGTTCCGACATCGACGTTTCTGATGACGATGTTTTAGTTCCTGACGGACGAACTTTAGTACGTTCTGCTCCGCTTTGTCATGCTTGTGTTGACGCTCAACGGGACGCTCGTCAAGTGTCAGTCCCTGTTTCTTCGCGGGATGTTCGTAGGGAGGCACGCGGGACGCTTAGGGAACCGAGGAGGACGCTCCGCTCGACGCTAGGAGAGACGCTCCGCTCGACGCTTCTTTGGACGCTTCGTTGGACGCTCAGTTGGACGCTAGGTTGGACGCTCCGATGGACGCTAGTAGACATTGTCGTAAGAACTCTTTGGACGAGAATATGGAAGTTCGCTCTCGATCGGACGTTGTTCCCGAGTCTTTGGCTGACGCTACACGTCTTCCTTCAACTTCGCGTTCTACTCAAGTTATGATTGCTGATCCTGTGACTGTTAAGGATTCTGTTAAGGGTACACTACCCTCTTCTCGTCATCGTTCTGACATGAGACTTGGAGCAAAAGGACTTCTGCCTCTTTCTTCGGAGTTTCACTCGGGTAAGGAAGAAGGGGAATTAAGCTGTTCTTCTGAGGATGTTGACGAAGAACAACCCTCGACGTCGTCTTCTTCAGACTACCAAGTATTGGCTCGGCTGCTCCGGGATTCATTTGGAGATACCTTCCTTCCTTCTGCTCCTCCTTCTCCTCCATCGCAGTTTTCATCGTCGAAAGCTAAGAAAACACCAGGGTTTGTGAAAATGAAGACGTCGTTGTCTACCAAGAGGGCTTTCCGTAAGGTTAACGCCTGGATGGAGACTAGAAAAGCTAAGGGAAGCACCACTTTCGCCCTGCCTCCGTCTAGGCTTAGCGGTAAGGCAGGGATGTGGTATGAAACCGGTGAGGAGTTAGGATTGAAGGTTCCGACGTCAGCACAAGGAGATTTCGCCAGCGTGGTGGATGCCTCAAGGAGAGCTCTTTTAGCCTCAGCGAAGGTGTCGTGGACGACTTCGGAACTTGACCATCTGTTGAAGGGTCTTTATAGGTCCTTGGAAGTTTTTAACTTTTTAGACTGGTGTCTCGGTGTGTTAGACAACCAGTCTCGTAAGCCAGATTCGATCAGCTTGGGGGAGCTGTCCAGTGTATTGTCATGCATGGACAAGGCCGTCAGGGATGGCTCAGAGGAGTTAGCCTCTCATTTTTCAGCAGGCGTGTTGAAGAAAAGATCGCTTTATTGCAATTTTGCGGCTAAGTCTGTCTCTCCCTCACAGAGAAACTTTTGTATGCGCCTTTCTCGAGTCATCTCTTCCCCCAGGCTATGGTGAAGGATCTGGCAGTAAGTCTTCAGGAGAAAGCCACTCAAGACCTTTTGGCTCAGTCGTCGAGACGTCCTGCTGTCCCTTCCACGTCTTCAGGAGTCCAGTCTAGTAGGAAGCAGAAGCCCTTTCGTGGAGGATCTTCAGCTAGATCTTTACCCCGAGGAAGGAGTCTTCCTAGAGGTAGAGCCCCGGCTAAGTCCAGGGGCAAGAAGTGAGAGTGCATTACTTCAGTCACCGGTAGGAGCCAGGCTTCAGTTGTTTGGAGGAGCCTGGAGAGAAAGAGAGGCAGACACCTGGTCTCTCAATATCATAGAGAAGGGGTACAAGATTCCTTTCGTAAGGCCTCCCCCTCTGACTTCCACTCCCAGGGACTTGTCCCCGTCGTATCCTCAAGAAAAACAGAAGATACTTTTCGATCTGCTCGAGCAGATGCTCGAGAAACGAGCAGTGGAACAGGTCTTAGACCTGGCTACGCCAGGATTCTACAACAGATTGTTTCTTGTTCCGAAACACTCGGGAGGGTGGCGGCCAGTCTTGGATGTAAGTCGTCTGAACCTCTTCATAGAAAAGCAGAAGTTCAAGATGGAGACACCTCAGTCAGTTCTGGGGGCCTTAAGACCGGGAGATTGGATGGTATCACTCGATCTTCAGGACGCATACTTTCACGTCCCGATACACCCCCAGTCTATGAAGTACCTTCGGTTCGTCCTGAAAGGAAAGGTGTTTCAGTTCAGGGCTCTTTGTTTCGGTCTGAGTACGGCCCCATTTGTGTTCACCATCTTAATGAAGAATGTGGCGAGGTGGCTCCATCTTTCCAACATCAGGATCTCGCTCTATCTGGACGACTGGCTCATACGAGCTTCTTCGCAGACCCGGTGCCTGAAGGACCTGCAAACGACTCTGTCTTTAGCTGCGTCCCTGGGACTTCTGGTGAACTTCGAAAAGTCACATCTGACCCCAACACAGTCCATCGTGTATCTGGGGATTCAGATGGATTCAGTGGCTTTTCAGGCTTTTCCGTCCCAGGAACGTCAGCAACGAGGCATAGAGAAAGTGTCAGCCTTTCTAGGGAAGGATTCATGCTCGGTGAGGGAATGGATGAGTCTGCTGGGGACCACCATTTCCTCGCTGGAGAAGTTTGTTTCCCTGGGGAGGCTACACCTCCGACCTCTTCAGTTCTTCCTGTCGGACAACTGGACAGAGAAGGACAACTTCGACATGATCTTAATCATCTCAGAAGAGGTAAAGAGCCATCTAAGATGGTGGCTCGATCCGTTAAAGCTATCAGAGGGCATATCCCTCAAGCTTCGGAACCCCGACCTAGTGTTGTTCTCCGACGCGTCATCCACGGGGTGGGGAGCAACACTAGGGGGGGAGGAAGTGTCAGGCAGCTGGAGAGGGGAACAGGTAGCCTGGCATATCAACTTCAAGGAGCTGGCAGCGGTTCAGTTAGCGCTCCAGTTCTTTCAGGACAAAGTCTCCCGTCGAGTAGTCCAAGTCAACTCGGACAATACCACAGCCCTGGCATACTTGAAGAAACAAGGAGGAACTCACTCTCGCTCCCTGTTCGCTCTAGCGAAAGAAATTCTGCTTTGGGCGAAGGCGAGAGAGATCACGATCTTGACAAGGTTCATTGCCGGAGTCGAGAACGTCCGTGCGGATCTCCTCAGTCGACAAGGACAGTTGCTGCCGACAGAGTGGACCCTCAATCAGGACGTATGCCAGGAACTGTGGGGTCTTTGGGGACGCCCTTTGGTGGACGTATTTGCAACCGCAAGGACGGCGAGACTTCCTCTTTACTGCTCCCCGGTTCTCGATCCGGGGGCAGTAGCAGTGGACGCCCTGTTATGGGATTGGACGGGCCTAGATCTCTACGCATTTCCCCCCTTCAAGATTCTGGGAGAAGTGATGAGAAAGTTCACAGCTTCGGAGGGGACAAGGTTGACGTTAATCGCCCCCTTTTGGCCCGCAGCGATCTGGTTCACAGAGGTGATGTCCTACCTGGTGGATTTTCCGAGATCTCTTCCATTAAGGAGAGATCTACTCAAACAGCCCCACTTCGAGAGGTACCACAAAAACCTCTCTGCTCTGAGTCTGACAGCGTTCAGACTATCCAGAAGTTGGCCAGAGCGAGAGGTTTTTCGAAACCTGTGGCTAAAGCTATCGCCCCCGCAAGGAGACCTTCTTCAATTGCGGTTTACCAATCGAAGTGGGCAGCGTTTAGGAGCTGGTGTAAAAAGAAAGGAGTTTCCTCCACCACGACCTCTGTGAGCCAGATCGCCGACTTCCTTCTTTATCTCAGACGAGATTTGAAACTTGCAGTGTCAACCATTAAAGGCTACAGAAGTGTCTTATCTGTAGTTTTTCGACATAGAGGTCTTGTCCTTGCTAATAACAAGGATCTACATGATCTACTGAGATCTTTTGAGACCACCAAGGTACCGCTACCGAAGTTACCTTCGTGGAATCTGGACGTGGTTCTCAAGTTTTTAATGTCAAGCCGCTTTGAACCCCTTTACTCTGCCTCTTTGCGAGATTTGACGAAGAAGACTGTATTCCTAACTGCGTCTGCTCTGGCGACGGCGAAGAGAGTTAGCGAGATACAGGCTATTAGTAAACACGTCGGCTTCAAAGGGCATAATGCGGTCTGCTCTTTGGGTATGTCATTCTTGGCTAAGAATGAAAACCCTTCCAATCCTTGGCCTAAAACGTTTGAAATCAAGGGTATGGCAGAAATCATTGGTCAAGAGCCAGAAAGAGTCCTGTGTCCGGTCAGGGCTCTTAGAGAATATCTTCGTAGGACAAAGGAGTGTAGAGGTTCTGCGGAGAACTTATGGTGTTCGGTCAAGAGACCTAATATGCCCATGTCCAAGAATGCACTGGCATTCTTTTTAAGGAACACCATTAAGGAGGCGCACTCTAATTGTAAAGACAGTGACTTTAAACTCTTAAAAGTTAACGCTCGCGAAGTAAGGGCTATTTCGACTTCTATAGCCTTTCAGAAAAATATGGCTCTCAAAGATATTTTAAGTGCCACTTTTTGGAGAAGTAACTCGTTGTTCGCCTCGCACTATTTACAGGAGGTCAGAACGACATATGAAAACTGTTACTCTCTTGGACCATACGTCGCCGCAGACACTATCTTTGGGGCAGGAGGTAGCACTCATCCTTTCCCATAGAAAAGGGTAGGTGAGTTTTTTTAATGATTGTAATGTTTATGGTTGTAGGGTCGGCCGCCGAATACGGTCGTCCCTTCTTTTAGCCTTTTGTATATGGGAGTATTTGGTTAGGCTACTTAGGTGGTGGTTTTTTGCCTCGTTGTCCTCAGAAGTATGGTCATGGTCTAGTCACATTGTGGTCTCGTCCCCGTTGACAGATCATCTAGAGCGCACCAACTACACAGGTCTCTACCTTGTTGGTAACTCTAGTGAAGCAGATGCAGGCTTGGGTGGCAGTAATCACGAAGTCAGCTATGCTAACAGGTAAGGAACCAAGATGTCAATCATCTACATTTATATGTTTCCTAAAATCCTTTTTCTGTCTCTCCCACCGCCAAAGGTGGGATTCAGCTATATATATATCTGACAGGTAAGTTTCATGAACAAAATGATATTGTTAAGATACAATAAAGTTTGTTCATACTTACCTGGCAGATATATATATTTTTAGTACCCATCCACCTCCCCTCAGGAGACAGTGGAGATAGAAATCTGGTAGAAAATGGGAATGGTTCCTGACACCCGCCTCCCAGCGGCGGGAATGGGTACTAACCACCCTACTCCCACTACGTGTGTCGTAAGTTTTTAGAAATTCTGTCGGACTTCAGAGAATACAGCTATATATATATATCTGCCAGGTAAGTATGAACAAACTTTATTGTATCTTAACAATATCATTTTTCACAGGTGCTAAGGGCAGGTGTTTGGAGACACGAGATTACCTTTACCTCGTTTTACCAGAGGGTCACTGTCCACAGGTCCTTGGATACCCCTCTTTAGGACCTGTGGCAGGTGCTCAATGGGTCGTTTAGTCATTTAAACTCCTTGCTGGTATAAAGGATCTTGTCCAAGGCACTTTGAGGTCATATGGGAGGAGGTTAAATGGTTGAATGACTTGTTTCCTCTCTTCCCTCTTCTGAGGTACTAGCCAGGCCAAGTATGAGCTAGATCAGGTATGCTACACAATCAGGTATCCTATCACAGAGTTTTGGCTCGAGAGATGACTCCTCTGCTTTCCCTGTTTAATAGATGGAATATGTATAGTTATCTGGACAGCAGTTATATCAACCAGGTCTTAGGTAGTTCCCTGTAGGTTTTCCCTAAGCCAAATCATGTAGGTTACAGAAGTCATGGCCCTTTGCTGACTATCATGATGTTTCTGGGGAGAGATTCAACTAGCCAGTCTGTTGGCTGATTACCTTCACACCTAAGGAGTCTCCAAAATGCAGGCAATGGTTTGTAATACTAAAGAAACAAATCACAAATTTTTTAAGTAATTTATTTTTTTTTTTTATAAAAACCAGGGCTTTTCATCATAATCCCACTTCAGGCACCTTTCTTAGTCCTTGAAGATAATTAGTTTTTTTATATATATTTTTCATTTCCCATTCTTGTTTAATATTAAGTCCTATTGCATCTCAGGAGTACTGAACAATTTTTTTTTCTTATAATAGCTGTTGGCCCAGGCGCAAGCAAGACAGGAGAATATCCCAACACCGAGTATTACACCTACAACAAGATGAGTTACTTTGATCTGGAAGTTGAAATGGGTGCAGATCGTATTCCACAGCCTTCGGCTGACAATGGACTTCTGTAAGATATGTATGTAGCCAGATATTGTATAGAAGTATATAAAAAATCTTTGTGTGATAATCTTAAAAATAAATAATTGATAATTCCATTGTTTTCCCTAGGAACATGTAGTAATTATAAAACTAAATTCTTCCGTTTTGACTAATATGGTAACAACATTACTGTTACTGGTAAGAGTTAGGTTAAGCTGGTATTAAAAAGGCAGTAAGAAAAAAATAGCAATCTGGATCGAGAACACAGTTACTGGATGACTGGTAAATATGAGTATGTACTACATTAAAAGCACATATTACCATTACCATCAAAGGTGGACATAGTCCATAGTCTAGTGAAGTATATAGCCTACTACTTCCTTATAAGGTTAGTAAGAATATTTTCTTTGAATTTTTATGCTATCAGTTGCAGAATCCGAGTCTGAAAATGTGACTGTGTGGTCAAAATTGAATCAAGGTGTGATTGTCTTTGCAGATTGGGTGATCTACAGTATTCTCTACCTGTGGAGGTCAAGTGAAGTAAATTTATCGGCTGTCTTATGGTCATGAGCATTTAACTATTCCCTTCCCTACTCAGCTAATGACTTAAGTGGGCAAACTAGTATTGCAGCAGATCAGCCTCTCATGTGATCTTTTCCATATAGACTTTAAGTCATTTATAGATCGTTATACATTCAAGCCTGTGGAACACACTATATCCCTCTTATGATTTTGGCTAAGTGGCCTTAATCTTACATATTAAAGTTTTGATCCAGTTTTGCTCAGTAACTTGAATCTTGCTCATTGAAATATTGATCCAATTGTAGCTACCACTGATACACCAAGAATTAAAATCCAGAGCTTATGTGCTTTAGGATCCAGACATGTTATTTAAACAAAAAGGTATAATCTACCAAGAAAAGAGCAATCCTGTTGAAGAGACATATCTTAAAAAAACAATGCTCTCAATCAAAAAGGACAAGGAATGCAAGGTTTATTTGCATTAATTTTTATTAATGCATAATAATAACTAAGATGACTGCATATGCAATAAGTGCTAATATTTATTACAATGTACGTACATGTATTCTGAATGTTAAGAGTACATTTTATTCAACACATGCAGAATGTAGAGTACGAAGGGAACAGCAAACGGAAAGCTGCTGCCTAGTATAGTTAACTGCAGGTTTTCCACCGATATCGTTCTTTCACATTTCTGACAACTAAAAGAAGTCCTGCGAGCTATACAGCTAAATGCTTTATAATTAGGAAACTTATAATATTACTCTGTACCCCTGGGAAGTATTTTCACATCTAGGACTGAAAGCTTAGAGCAGAATAAATGCCTCTTCAAAGCTATCAAATTTGTGCCACGTAACTCCAAACAATTCCATAAATACAATACTGCACTGATAAACATGGAAACAGCATAGAGTAACTAGGTTATGATTTCATATAATTTTAAAAAACAAACTTGCGATATTTGTAGTTACATATTCTTCAGAGTATGCTAAGATGAATATAAATTCAGCATTTATGGTTAAAAATTTTATATCCTTTTATACACTCTATACATGGCGAATAAATGAAAATTCATTTGAAAATTCAATTATTGTCAATGATTCACAATATATAAATCTAAATGCACCATTATAACTTGACTACAATATGGGTATAATGTACCAAACTACAGAACCATACCACAAGAAGACAAAATGAAGAAGAGGTCAACAAAATACAGAAATAATTTCATAAAGTGCTCTATACTGTATACTGTATAAAACATGTAGCTAATCCCAAACAATTCGTCAGGGAAAAGATTTTCATAACCCACAAAATATACCAAAACAGGACAATGACAACTGCATTTGAAATAATCCGGGATATTATATCTGAGAAATAAATTCTAAACAGCATAAAACAAGTTCACAGATAACAGTAATAAAAACAACAAATAAATGTCACTTTCTTATAAGTAATATAATTTTTGGTAAACAAAGATTTCATATAAAACACAAAAAGACAAACTGATAATTCACAAAGCTGAATTTTCATGTCCTGCTTTTTTGTGTCAGGGTAATGTGTCCATAACCAGCTTTTCCTTTAGTCAATCTCCAGTAACCTAGTGCTTCTATATGCCCAAGGTCCTGATGGGTCCAGTGGATTATCATCTTCGCTGACCTCGTCACCAAAGTGGGCGTGTACGTGATCTTCAAACCTAGACGGAAATATAAATGCTGATAATATACTGTGCTATATATAGAATTTTTTAATACCATGCATTATTGTTACAGTTTTGATTCAATGCATACAAATGTATTCCATTGACTGCGAAGTTAATCTGCATACAACAGAGAAATGGAGATGAGAAGGAAAGGAAACCGTCACATCAAGTTTAGGTGACTGCCAAAGGCAACAATTTGTCATTTATGTACATAAACAAATTTACTGTCATACATGATCAACATTTAGGGCCTTTCTACTAGTCTCCATTCTACTGCTTCCACATGCATTTCTCTCATTACATTCCAATACATTTCTAATACATATTTAACTGGTAGTAACTGGCTTAACCACAAGTATTTGATCAAGTTATGCACAATCTATTAGTCCTTTTCAATTCAAGGAGGAAAAACAACTAATTTACAAACACTTTTACATGGTTTTGTTCTCAACTTACTTTAAAATGCCCTTCAATGTCTTCTGTTAAGAATTAAAAAGAAATATAATATTTGTGTGTGCTATACCATACTTAATAAAGGGCAATCACCACCTACTTTTTGCTGTTATTTCGCTGGAATGCCATGGAGCAGACTGGACACACATACTCAAGATGAGTGTTGATGTGTTCTTCCAAAAGTCGAAGCGCTCCTTGTTGGAATGCCAGTCCACACATTGGGCATTCAAAAAAGTTACTGCTGCAAAAGAATAAGGTAGTTCAAGAAGTCTGCCTAACAATGAAAAGGTTAGGATTTAGTTAATGAACTGGGGATAAAAAATATAGGTTAATTTGACATCTAAGGGCGCCGGCAGGCCAATATAGGGCGAAAATCGCAAAATCATGAAAAAATTCATGGAGCTTCGTATGGCAATGGAGAATGCGTAAACAAAAAATTTTGTCAAAATTCCCCTCAATTTCATAGCTACAGGGTAATTTGTAAAAGTAAGCCAAAGACATTGATCCGTACAAGAAAATGCAGTACGGTATTTCTTCTGGTATTGTAAATTTTGATGATTATCAAACAAATTGTGAGAAATTGCACCTGTAGAGATTCCATGAGTCACAATACGGGAAGACAGCTTTACACCCTTCAGTGCAAGCAGAAACATGAGAGTACATATTCGAGTTTCACCTCTGACATTTGCTTGCATTTATATCTGCTTTTCTTTGTTTCGGCAAGGTTTTCATGCCAAAGAGGAAAAGACAAGCAAAACATCTCGCTAACATAGAAGAAAATTGACTCTAATTTATAAGAGTTCAGGAGATCAAAATATTGGCGATAATAGTGGAGTTAGTAAAGGAGAGTGTGTGTGATGGAGTGCCCCAGGCTACGATCTTTGAGCAAAGGGATCTTCATTTATGATTAATTATGATAAATATCATAGTTCTGGTTAATTAATACCCAAAAGTGAATAAAAATTCATAATAATCATGATTTATTAACAGTGTCTTTGTAAAAATACAAAGAAAAACTTTGAATGCCCGTATCTCAAACTATACTTATTGACCTTCAAATTCTATCTCCTCTCTTAGTTTTAACGCTACAGCATTGAAATTTGGCACGTATAAATTAGAAAGGCATTATACAACAATCGCATTAGCCCTTTTTTCCCGTTTTTGTTTCATTTTTTTCTTACATTTTTTCTTGATTTATAGGGTTTATTTTTTTACCATAAAAAAAATTCATATCTGGCAAAAAAATTACTTTTAGAATAAAAACTTTTCATTTGATTGGCGGTCTACATCAAGTCTATATGTGGTAGTAATCCAAGGTCTTAATATTAAGTATCAAGGGAGGGGATAGAATTTGAAAAATGGTTATTTTCGGGATAAATCGCACTGGCGTCACAAAACCAAAGGTCAGAGGAGAAAATCATGTGTGGTTTGGAGATGTCCCAAGTCACCTTATTAAGTGGTATGAATGTCAAAGTCCTGTTTTTCAAAAATGGCATCAGGTGGCCAGCGCTCTTCAAAAGAGCACAGTATGAAACGTGCAATTCCACTATTGAAATATAAACCAAAATCTTTCAAATTGTCATCTAACACGACAGCCCCCTCTTCCCTTAATAATCAAGAGATAGAGAGTTATAGGAGATAAGTTTTGAAAAACAGGAACCTGTCTAAGCTTCTTTCACATTACTCAAGTGACTGGAGTTTTCCCCTGCCCACTAAATACAAAGACATAACACCAATAATTAGATGACTTTACACACCTCACTTCACTTGGGATATTAGGTGTATCATCGTTATCACTCGTGCTGTGAAAGTCATCGTCATCCGATTCATGTCCAAGGCCACTGGTAACCTGTAAGAACATACAGTAATAATGAATGACATCCTGATTTTGGAGAACTTGGGTGGGATATGTTGGGTACACATACCCAAATCTGATTCTGCAGTAGAACTCAAAACAAATTAAACTAAGTAGAACTCAAAACAAATTAAACTAAACAAGGCTTTAGGGGAACATAATTAGTTACATGACCTAATTTATATTGAAAACATAAGAATAAACATTGACAATTATTGTAAGCATAACCTTGAAATCAATCACAAGGTCAAGATATCACACTTTCAAATGGTAAGCCTGAACCACAAGTGATAAAGCAAAGTTAGACCTTCCTTCCATTGATATCTGGAAAATTTGGATGCCCTACCCTAATGTAGAAAAAATTGATGAAAATACTAAATGAGGGGGGGGGGCAATCCTGGGGTCACCAGCCAAAAGGACAGATAAATCAAAAGTTGGAGGACTGTACATGTCATTAACGCAGAGGGAAAACTTTAAAAGAGAAGGATGATGAGGCTGGCATGACTGCCATATTCCATTTACACAACAGCACACACTGAAAGTAAACGAGGAAATTAAAACTTGAAACTTGTTTCACAGATCAAATCCAAAATAAAAATTTGCTGGTCCCCATGCCCTAATGCATTAAGCATTATTTAAAAGAACCTGGTGATTTTAGAGCATGTGTACAGGATGTATGCATGTTTAGTAAAATACATAACCATAAAACATTTTGCTTTTACAAGAGGCATACAAGAGAACTGCCAAATAAAAAAAAATTATCCTTAAGGTATTGATGCATTTGTGAGCAAAAATTAATATACATTCCAAACATATGCTGCAATAAAATAAAAAGATTGTTATGCAAACTTTCTGTTAACTTCCTGCATCTCCAGGACATACTGCATGGTATTTCTTTCTTGTTTTGCTGCAAAAAATTTGTACTCTTCAAAAAAAAAAAAGGTAAATAAGTGAAAACATTTACTGTACACTGAAAAGAAAATAATGCACAGGCAGCAATTTATCAAGTACAAACATGTGCAACTATTATATTTTACATGTTGAAGATTCAGAGCAGCAGCTTTGTATAAAAACACAATTACATACTTTTACACGATTCTTTATTATTTAGCCCACCTACCTGTCGCATGTCTTTCCCTTTGGGAGAGCCTAGAAATGATTCAGTGGTCTAATTTGAACTTTGTGATATTAAAAAACTGTAAAATCAATACCAGCAACTAAAAATTCACCACACCACTGTCTTTGTCAGTAATATTATTATTACTAAAGCTTCCACCTAACTAGTGAACTGAACGCTTTAATTTATAACAGAGAGAGAGGCATTCTATTATTTTACCCGCAAATAGTAAAATCTCAGTGCAAGGATTAAGTCCTGTCACTTATAATTAAACCTCTCATCTCCAAAGTCCTTTCAGGAAAATCCAGGTAGGACCTCAAAGCCTAGTTACTGTATTTTGAATACTTTAGAATTAAAAAGGACGATCTTGATAAAACTTTAAAGACATTCTCATAAACAGGGGAGCAAAAACTCAAATCACAACACACATTCAAGAATACACACAAAATGGGATATGTGTCTAAAAGTGATAAGGAATGAAGAAAACTTGTAAACGAGGTAAACTTGAAGGGCAGATTCCCCTAAAACAGGGTGCTACTATAAAAAGGCAAATTTGAAGTGTGACACTTAAGGAAAGAAAAACACCTAAACCTAATGTAAAACAAGGGCTTGTACTGTACATGTAGTCATACACACACAAACAAATGGGGAGATTCTAGTCTAGACTGGAAAGATGTAATTCAATTACAGTAGTACTTTATTCCTCTCCCTGATACAGCAATGATCAAATCCGATGGATTGCATTTTACATCTCGAAGAAAACTAAAATTAACAGGGAAACAAAGAGGTTTTCCTCTCTACATACTATTAAGTAGTCCTGCCACAGAACTCAAAACAAACTAAATTGCTTTTTCCCATATCGACTGCACCAAGTCCCTGTGAATCAAATCTACTGCATACTTGGAATTAGCAGACTACATACAATAATATGCTTACCTGCTGGCTTGTAAACTGGCTCATTACTGCAGCCTGGCGGGCAGTGGGAGTCGTCTCCGGTAATAACGGAGGTGGAAGGATAGAACCAGATATAGGCTGTAATCGTCTAACAGGTAAGTGAGCCCTAGGAGCAAAAAGGGAATCTGACATTGCTGTGCTTACTATCATGACTGGAGGACCTGCGCTGCTCTGGCCTCGTTGCGAAAGCATTGAAGGTGTCGGGGATGGTGCAGATGGCCGAACAGCGGCACTGCCAGAATCCTGGTCACTGACATTGTGTGGAGATGCCTGCCTTTCACGCTCTGGTAAAAATACTGGTGCAGTGCGTTGGGCTGGGAGAAAACTATTGCCATACAGCACTTGCTGATCCGTGCTACTCTCTGTCGAAGGCTCATTTTGTGCAGCGACGCTGCTCTCGGTCAACTGTGCCTGGCCTACCTCCTCCTGAGCACTTTGCTCTTCTTGTCTGCTTTCCACACTTGGTGGCTGCTGTTCTGTATTTGGGTCACTTGGTTCCTGACTACTAAGAGTCTCCCCCTGAACAAGACTTCTTGTTTCTTGTTCCCTCTCGCGGGCCTTCAGTTCGTTTTTGAGGGACTGAATCTGAAGGGAAAGTTCGCGCACTATGTCTTCCATTTTCTGGTGAACAGCTTCACTGAGAATCTTGGTGGAGTGAGAACAACTGGAGCACGTAGTTGTTGAGACAGATGTGCAGGATCGAATTAGACAGGAGGCCACTTCTGAGGCTGCCTCTGTGCCAGCATCCTCATCAAGGTCTTCATTCTTTTCCTGGTCGACACCATCCACATTCAGCCATGAACTGCCTTGTGAAGACATGGATGTTGCCATTGCAGCCAGCCTCTGAGAATAAAATTTTAGCTTTGTATCTACTGACAAATACAGTACAGAGCCTCCTCTGTCCAGGGGAAAGAAAATATGACTGGAAACCCTTACTCAAATTTACTCCCAAAGTAGAACAGATGTAGTGAGTGTAACGCTATTTACATTAGAAAGTTTAACTTTTTGATAAAGTGATGAACTTCAGCTTTACAGTATTTTTGTTTAATTCTCTTACAGAGTGTTTATTTTGTTTCAAAAAATTTAAAACAATTTTAATTCATTAAAAACAGAATGTGATTTAAAAATCTGGTTCATAGTTCTATCTAGGTTTCTGCCAGTTTACTTTGAAAGGAATTCCTTTTGCTGTACAAGATACATTAGTTGTCTTGGATGCAAACACTTCAAAAGATGTACTGCTTTACTGAAAAAATACATAACAGGGCAGTCTCATATGTTACTATTTAAAATCTTAGAATCTAGTGTACTTTTACAAGGTATGGCTAATCTGACCCATTAGGAACTGACAGTATAAATTACACACGCACATTAACCCTCTTACGCCGAAGCCCTAAAAATCAAAACCTCTCCTGTATGCCGGCGCCGGTTTGGAGTGAGCGCGGAAGTGGAAAAAATAATTTTTTCAAAAAATCACAGCGCGCTTAGTTTTAAAGATTAAGAGTTCATTTTTGGCTCATTTTTTTTCATTGCCTGAAGTTTAGTACGCAATCATCAGAAATGAAAAATAATATCATTATCATATGTAAATAATGCGATATATGGTAGCGAAAAAAAAAAATTCATAGATAATTGTATTCAAATTACGCTGTGCAAAAAACGGTCAAAGCTAACAAGTTAATTTTTTTTTCGTTGTATTGTACACTAAATTGCAATCCTTTTGATATATAATTCATAGTAAAACAATAAAAGCAACACTGGAAAAATATTATCACAAAATTATGTACGAATTCGTAACGCGCGGACGTAAAAAAATGTTATTTTCAAAAATTCACCGTAATTCTAAATATTGTTCTAGAGACTTCCAATTTGTTTTAAAATTAAGACAAATGATTGAATATTACGATACTGTAAGAGTTTTAGATTAGAATTGCACATTTCGACCATTTCGGACGAGTTAAATTTGACCGAATGTCAAAATTTTTATATATATATTTTTTTATATGCACATATTTCGGAGATGAAAAGAGCTACAACCTTTAATTATTTTTTATTGTATTCTTCATGAATTTGCGCACATTTTGATATATAAAACTCTATAAAAAGGCTAATATGAAAAGGAGCAAATATTAGGATAATGCGATGTACGTATTTCGGAGACTTGCGGCCGCGAATCGGCGCGCGGAGTGAAGATAAATATATTTTTCAAAAATTCACCATAAATCACAATATTGTTTTAGAGACTTCAAATTTGTTTCAAAATAAAGAAAAATGACGGAATATTACTAGGCCGTAAGAGTTTTAGCTTACAATTGCGTTTTTCAACTATTTCGGTAGAGTCAAATTTGACCGAACGTGGTTTTTTTTCTATTTATCGTGATTTATATGCAAATATTTCAAAAAAAGAGAAGAGCTACAACCTTCAATCATTTTTAGTTGTATTCTACATAAAATTGCGCACATTTTCATATATAAAACTTTATGTAACAGCTAATTTTAAATGGTGCAAACATTTCGACAATCGCACAAAAAAATTCTGATTTTTTCGGAAGAGTTACCGCGCGAACGTAAGGAAAATGTTTTTTTTTTTCATAAAGTCACCATAAATCGAAATATTGTGCTAGAGACTTCCAAGTTGTTGCAAAATGAAGGTAAATGATTGAATATTACTAGAATATAAGAGTTTTAGCTTACAACTGCGTTTTTCGACCATTTCGGTAGAGTCAAAGTTGACCGAAAGTTGAAATTTTTGCACTTAACGTTATTTATACGAAAATATTTCGAAACTGATAAAAGCTACAACCATGGGTTGTTTTTTGATGCATTGTGCATGAAATTGCGCACATTTCTATATATAAAACTTTATGTAACGGCAAATTTAAAAGGGTGCAAACATTAGGATAATCGCACGAAAAAATTTATCGGAAGAGTTATCACACGAACGTGAGGAAAAAGTTTTTTCATAAATTCACCATAAATCGAAATATTGTGCTAGAGACGTCCAATTTGTTGCAAAATGAAGGCAAATGATTGAATATTACTATAATATAAGAATTTTAGCTTACAATTGCGTTTCTTGACCATTTCTGTAGTCAAAGTTGACCGAAGGTTGAAATTTTTACACATCGTTATTTATATGAAAATATTTCAAAACTGATAAAAGTTACAATCATGAGTATTTTTTTGTTGTATTTTACATAAAATTGTGCACATTTTCATATATAATACTTCATGTAAAGGATAATTTAAAATGGTGCAAAAATTATGTCAAATTGACGAAATAATTTCCGAGATGTGTCACTGATACTTTTTAGTGCGATAAGAAAGAAATTCGCGCTTGCGCGCCTGCGTAGCGATTGTAAACAAAACGCCTTGATCCATGAACTCCCAGCATCCCCCAAGGCGCGTGATACAAAAGTTTTCGGCTGGTAGGCCTATAAGTATTTTTCCGCGAATTTTTAAAAAAACTTTTTTGAGCCGACGTATGATACGTCCAATCGGCATACGGGAGACATTTTGACTTGACGTTTAATACGTCCAATCGGCGTAAGAGGGTTAATAATAATCTAGTGCAATTACCTGAAATATTTACTGGATTATCAGCTGACTATTTAAAAAGAAACTCCATATACATGAGCTCTAAATGAAAACTGTATTTACTCAAAACAAATACAGCTTTCTGTATTTCATATGTATTGTAGTTAATATCTAATCTGAATCAGGCTCTTGTCTGTCTTGTACATGGTGTGCATTAGCCTCGAACATCTTTTAGGATAACAAGGGCCAAACCAAGACTAGCAAAACCATCTCAGGTCTGGTGGTAAGATACAAGGCTCTGTACTGAAGTACTATTCAATTATGAAAAAAATTATAACAATTCAGAATTAGGAATGTTTTAGTTATGACCACCAAAAATTTTTAAATAAAATTTTGCAGTTCATTACTAAATGTAATGAGATACAAAAATTGTGCACTCAATAACCAATCTGTCTAGGCTTAATTTTAATATCTGTCCTTTCTAGTTCATCAGTATCTCTCCTATTATATATTCATGTTTTTCTTTTAAGAAATCAAGGTCTTACCTCCCTGTCTACCTCTGGGCTTGCTGACTGACGGAGTTTCTTTATTTTCTTCACCAGACGCAAGTTTGTGAGAGCCAAAGAGTGGTACTCAGCTTTGGCAGCTTGCAGCCGACCACTCAAATCACTGGCAATTCTTTCTGCCGCCTCTCTCCCGCTCTTGTCATTTCCCTGCAATGGAGGCCAGGGCAAGTGATCATTAGTGTCATCCATAACACAAAAATATAACTATAGACAAATACATGGAAATGGAATTCATGATTTATATCTTAGCATTGTTCATATGAACATGAAAGGCCCTCAAAACAGATTATTCTTTTATGGGTTAAAACAAAATATGAGTTCTCTGCACCATCTCGTACAATTTTGGCCTAAATCCTTAGCTGATCTTTCCTGATTTTCAATGATTTTCTGGGCTTCCCTTCCTACTAGTGTGTGCCCTGCTACTTACCTGTTCACTTCTTTTCTGACTACCTACTCCTCATCCCATCTCATTAATGTACAAACCATCTCAATTCCTACTGCAGGTGCATTTAGTTATCTACGTCTTCAGAAATGACTCAATACTAACCTGGACACTTTCCAAGCTCTCCACTGTATTTTTCAACTGCTGAATCTTGACTTTCAATTGTTCGTTGTCTTGATTGACGACATTCAGCCGTTCCTCGTGGATGGTCCTCTCTTCCTCGGCTTTGGACAACCTTCCTTCTGTTTCTGTCAAAGCATCCTTGATTGAGGTCTGCAATATATATGGTAATAAACTTAAGATATCATTTAAATTTGTAAAGACGCAATAAAAGTAAATGTTTGCTTTTCAAATCCTTCAGCATACCAATGAACCTCTTAGTGTTCTCATAAGGATAGCAAAAAAGGTTTTGCAATAGCTTGTCTAATTTTACTAATCTTTACTGTGCAGCATTAGCACATGACAAAAGTACTCAGTATATGTCACACCATCCTGATTACAATATATTTATCAAAATTTTGCCACTTTAATCCAAGCTATCAAGGAAAAAAACAAATAAACAAAAAACACATTGAGGCCACAGAGGTACGTACTCCGCATCACTCTGAACCACTAGAAATCTTTATCTTTAAACCAAACTCCAGGACCATAATTCCTCCTAATGGCCAAAGGGCTGGTGACCTCTCATTAAAAACCAATAATTTCAGAAAACCATTAGCACTTTGTATTGGAGCTTCCACAAATTCACAGCTTCATAATTAAGCTATAAGGCTGCACCCTCAAGAATCCAAGCAATTTTTAAGAGAACATCTTTAAATATAAAAATAAAAATGCTAAAACATTTCTTATACAGTATAGACAAGGAACCAAAGTTACCCTTTCTAAATTATCATAGCCACAACAACTGTTTACATATTAGACACCCATTTCTTTTGTGCCAGAAAATTTTTTCATTCTAACAAAGGTCAATCTTTTTAACAACACGCTCCAACTCCAAGTCGAAGATAAGGAAAACACAACTGGACAGACGCCAAAATACAGAGGTGGTAATGATAGCAGTATTTAACAAAAGGGCTAAAAAATTTTCCTTATGACATAAAGCATCTCCTGTTGGAGTTGTATGTTTATTGTCTCTTAGCTTTAAAACTCACTCATTCTACCTTGTCTAGCATCTTAAAACTTTCCCTGAACCTATATTTTCCCCTTGTCCTTTACAGAACCTAACTAAAACAATTCAAGAAATTGCTATTGCAATCATGACTTAGAAAGCTTAAACTTCTGAAATGTGGTTCACAAAACTTACCATTTCCATCACAGCTGTAGTGAGTTTCTCCTCCAACTCCACATTCAACTTGCTACTCTTCTCTATTTCTTCTAACTTTGAAACCAACTCTTCATTGACCTGAAAATAGATATGATTGTGTTAAGGCCAATAAACCAGCACCTGGCATGAAAAACAAACACATTTTCCCATCGATTTCTATAATCTTTCACTTTTCTAAAGACAGGTCTCAAGTTTTTTTTGGAGTTAAGAACTACCTGCGACCAGTACTACAAGCCTTCTTTAAAATGTGTAATCCCTACCCTATATTACCCTCACATGTAGTACACTGAGAGACGTAGTCAACTTCAAATCTGCCAAGACTTGATATAACTGACACCTCATTTCTTCATTTTTAAATGGATTTGTCTTGATACACAAAATCATTATTACTCAATAGTTTAACTAGATTGAAATTCAGGAAGAAAGCATACCAGAATGAAGAACGTCAAGTTAAAGATAAAAGCCCCATAGATGAAAAACACAGTAGGAATCAGCCCACAGTGTGCTACCAGGCAGTTGTTAAAAAATGAAAGCAGAAAAGTTGAATTACTTGTAAATTTCCATCCAGGTAAGACTAAAGAAAAATGGAGAGAAACATACCGCTGAAAATTTGAGAGCTAACGAATTCTTTTCATCCTTGTCTGTGGCTGCTGATGTGGTCCAGAACTCCAGTTCCTTGATAGCAGTGTCTCTCTCGGATTTGTATTTTTCTGACTCAGCCTGCAGAGTCTGCAAAAGAATGAAAATCTGAAGACACTGCTGAACTTCCACAAAGCATCTTAAAACATTTACTAGTTAACCAAGTCCCCAGAGAAGAGAATATTCAAACATGAGGAAAAAGTACATGGATAAAGGAAGGATATGAAGAGGAAAAACACTTGAACATTTTTTACAAATTAATTAGTATAAGTAGAGGCATATCATCTAAATATTAAAAATCTAAAAACAGAGGTGTAATACAGTTGCCTCTGAAATTCCCATGTGCACGTAAATATAGCAAAAACACTAACACACACACAACTGATATTTTATATATAGTACCACGGAAATGGCAACGGATTCTCACCTTCAAATTTTCTTCTGCACTTGACAGGTCGTTCTGACACTTCTGCAGTGCATGTTCCAACTGCTCCTTGTGTTTGCGAAGTCGTAGGGTCTCCTCTGCTGCTTCCTTCTTTTCCTCAGTAACCTGGGAGAGTTGTGAAAGAAAGCAAATAACTTGGATCTTTCCTCAACATACTCAAAATTAATTACCACACTTTTTGGCTTTTTAAATTCAAGACTATTATTGTTAATACGTATCAATTTACATCATATACCAAAGCAGGTAGAGGCAGTAAGGTCTGCAAATCATTAAATCTCTGTCATCAGTGAGGCATTTTACTTCCTTAACATTATTCTCCAGTGACATACCTTGGTAATCTTGTTTTCTAGTGTTCCAATCTGAGTATTTGAAGCCTCCAAATTGCGCTCCAGTGTCTTCAACCGGTCTTCCAGGTGTCCCTTCTCTTCGACAACTTGTCCAACACGCCCCATCAGTTCACACTTCTCAGCTGTTTCTTTCTTCATCTTTGCTTCTAATGCCTACAGTGATTAAACAATACTGAACTGAACTTCTAGTACATTCTGATAAAATCATTTAACTTCATCACAGCTGAATTCTCATTTGAAGTTTACGATGGTGAGGGAAAACGGGAAGATTTGGGGAAAATTAACACAAACTGTCATGAGACAGCATAGCAGAAGGTTCCAACAAACTCTAATGTGAACTTTAAATTCTTATACTTTGACGCAGTCTACAACTCCCTTTCTTATTCCCTTGAAGAGTTTTTCACGTGTTTCGCCTACCAGCACCATAATGATAACGCATATTATTCATAATTAACATCTCTGGTTACTCTGGGAAGTTCTATTGGAATTAGTTTAGTTCCTCGTCATTCTATTTTCATGGCTTCCAATTGATCTAACAACCTTACTCCTTCAAATATTCACTTTCCCTCCTATGAAACCAGTAGCCTTCCAATCCCAGCTTTTCCCTGTACCTGAATTTCTCCTGTCATCTCTCATTAACATGTTTTATGCAAACTTTAAGTAACAGGAACATAGACACTTGTCTAAAAGTAATTGCACTTATGCAAGTAGAAACAATCTTCAAAACTATCACGAGTGATTTCAGTATTTCGAAATTTCAACAATTTAACTTGCGTGTACTTTTTCAGAAAGGCAAAATTCATATACAAGTAACTTGATAATAACCAGTGTCAAAATGAAAGCCACAAATATCCAGCATACAACTTGATTGTGATCATACTAACAGTTTCCGAAACAGCCAATATTTTATTTTGATGAGTCCTTGTTTAATAAATTTAAAAAATGAAACTCCTCCAAATATTACATGGAAGAGTCACAGTGATTCTCACAAACTAATATTCCTTGCAAACAAGAAAAACCATCCTTTGATAGATGCTTTGGGGTTTTGTTATTACTACATGTCTATCATTCGAGTTCTATTTTAAATTAGCTATTTATGACGACTTAATCTTATACTGAAAAGAAACAAAAACCACAAATGTATCTTAAATCACTGAATAATGTGTGGTATTACCCAGCAATTGGGCTCTGCTATAAGGTAAAATTCAAATTATACAACTAACCTGAAGATGATGCTGACACATGTTGAGTTGCTGAACCTTGTCATCAAGTTCACCCTGTTTCTTTTCAGAAACTACTTTCAAGTTGCTCAGCTCAAGCAGAAGGTTCTCGTTCTCCATGGTGAGCTAAATGTAACAACATCAAAGAAACATAAGACATCAATGTGAAACTCAAGGGCTTAAAAATTTGTAAGCAAAAGCTTCAAAAAGAGTAAACAAACCAAACTCACCTTGTTTATCTTATCGTGCAGAACACTCTCCTTGGTGCATACCACCACCATGCCATCCTCCCCATCGTCAACTCCGCAGACGTTGCTAGAGCCAACTGGGTGAAGCTGGAACGGAGTAGATACACCAACAATCTGACCTTCGTGTGTCACATAGCAGAACTGAAAGAACTCGCCTGCGTCCTTTGGCAACGCGCTTGCTGGAGAACGTAAATTAACATAATGTATGAAGGCAGATAATAATTTATTACCAATAGCATAAAATTCTTGAGATAACAGACAGTGTCTTCACTCATATAGTATAGAGTTTGATAAGATACTTGTTTCAATAGATCCATGACTGAAGAAAGCCAAGGGGGATAGTACTATACTTTGTAAGTGCAAGTGATAATGGCATATTTATTTTTGCATATTTTTCTTATGTTGTCTGTGGTAGCTCTCTTTGCATTGTGCATCTTTGACTGCTTCATATGTACATGTGTTTTAACCTGCGATGTCCCAAGTACAGGCAGTCCCCAGGTTACGACGGGGGTTCCGTTCTTGAGACACGTCTTAAGCCGAAAATCGTCGTAAGCCAGAACATAGTAAAAAATCCTAAGAAAACCTTACTTTTAATGCTTTGGGTGCATTGAAAACTACATAAACTGCATTCTTATATAATTTTTCATCAAAAAAACCTTCAAATATTGATTATTTTCCATATTTGGTGTCATATTTCATCTGCCAGATCAGCGTTGTAGGCGTCATAACCCTGGAACATGCGTCGTAACCTTGGAAATAATAATCTGATGAATACAACCGAGAAGCGCCTTAACCTCTCGGAACGTCGTAACCCGAACCCGTCGTAACCCGGGGACTCCCTGTATTTCTCTTAAACTGAATAAAAAGCTTTCCTTCTTTCAAAATGTCTACTAGTGAAGCTATCTAACACCTTAGGGCCAGGAAAAGCTTATCTAAAGCATGCCTAAAAGCTTAAATAAAATTTTTTTGTGACCTCTCTCTCTCTCTCTCTCTCAAGTCCCTTTAAGAAATGCCTCATATAGTGCCTTGGTTCCTTCACGCTAGCCACAAGCTCCACCTTTTTTTAATATGTCTTGATTGTTGTCCCTCAAGAAAAAATTTTGGTCAAGAACTGACTTCTGTTCATGAATTTAACGTTAGTCAGAAATCTAACTCAGTGATGTGTTACTACATTTTTACAGCAACCTATGTCACTTTCAAAAGAGATACATGCTAATTCTTGGCATAAACTAGTACACAGTCCCCAGGTTACATTGGGGTTGGCTTAAGACGTCCCGAGCTTACACCACTCTTCAAATATATTCATCAAAAATTATTTCCTTGTTTAAGATGCACTGATCTGGGAAGAAATATGGCTTCAAAACAGCTGAATGGTAAAAATTTGCAGGTTTTTTTATGAAAAATCCAATAAAAACGGAGGTTGCATCATTTTCAAGACACCCAAAGGATTTAAACTTAGGCTTTCTTACGATTTTCAAAAATTTTTCAGCTTATGATGCGGGGTGGGAATGAATCCACCTTTGTAAACCGGGGACTGCCTGTATTTAGCTTAACTGTAAAAGTCCAGGCATGAACTAACCTTTAAACACAACTGTCAGAGGGAGCTGGTTGGTTGTGTGGTCTTTGCTTGGCGTTGGTGCCCAGTGGTATATGAGATAGTCCTGTGGTGATCCAAACCCAACACGGTACAAGGCCACCCGGTCTGAAGACTTGGCTGTTACACCAGCTGTCAAGACATAGGACACTGCTATATCGGAGTCAGCAGTGTAGGTTGCTTGGACATTTTGAAACAACACCTGAAAACGAGAGATATAAATAAACCAACAACCCTATCAGGTTTACAAAGAAGTTTGCAATATGGAAATCATCACTGAAATATGATATTGTTATTGTACAATAAAGTTTCATACATACTTACCTGGCAGATATATACTTAGCTATAGACTCCGTCGTCCCCGACAGAAATTCAAATTTCGCGGCACACACTACAGGTAGGTCAGGTGATCCCGCCGCCTGCCGCTGGGTGGCAGGAATAGGAACTATTACCGTTTTAAGCCAGATTTTTCTCTTCCACCTGTCTCCTGAGGGGAGGTTGGGTGGGCCATACGATCGTATATATCTGCCAGGTAAGTATGTATGAAACTTTATTGTACAATAACAATATCATTTTCATACATTCAACTTCCCTGTCAGATATATACTTAGCTGATTGGCACCTTTGGCGGAGGGCAAGAGACAGCTAATTACTGACCTAATAGGTAAACAACATATGTTGTAGGTAATACAAGTTAATTAATAATACCCTAGTTCCTACCTGTTTAGGCGGAAGATTTCTTAGCTTGTGCTGAGAAGTCTGCTTCGCCTCAAAAGCTTCAGCGAGGGTGTGCCCTATGGCTGAGAACTCTTGAAAAGGACTGTCAATGGGGTCTTATCCACTTACTCAACAGAACCTAATGGCAATTGTCACTGGAGTCTTATTCACTTACATGACAATATACCTATGCCTCTTGGCATATAAAGGAGTAAAATACTGATCCCGATCACCCGATCCTAACCGTGGATTAGTAAATATGATTGAAAGGCGTTATCCCCAAACACCTTTCAAACAACCTAAAATCTCAACACCAATAATTTTAAAATCACAATATATAAAATATAAGGACAAAAATTAATATTAAGGATCAGTCTTCTCTCCTTTCCCCAGCACTGTATCCGCTGATACATAAGGTCCTAGAGAGAAGCATTTCTCATATGTCACTCTCACATCTTTCAAGTAATGTGAGGCGAACACTGAGTTACATCTCCAATATGTGGCCGCTAAGATGTTCTTCATTGACATGTTCTTGTTGAACGACAATGATGTAGCGACTGCACGTCTTATATGCCTCACTATCACAACTCATGTGGGCTTCCGTTATGATGTTCCTAACAAAAAATGCTAAAGCATTCTTTGACATAGCTCTTCTAGGGTCTTTAACTGCACACCATAAACTCTGATTGCAACCCTGCAACTGATTCTTCTTCTGCAGGTAAAATTTCAAACGTTCTCACAGGACATAAAGTTCTTTCCATTTCATTCCCAACTAATTGAGAAAGGCCTTTTACTTCAAAAGTCCTAGGCCAAGGTCTCGAGGGGTTTTCATTTTTTGCTAGAAATAAAGGTTTAAAGGACAATACAGCTGAATCCTTCTTAAAACCCACTCTAGAGTCAAGCGCTTGCAGCTCACTCACTCTTTTCGCAAGTGGCGAGAGCTATTAAGAAAATGCATTTTCTAGTCAAGTCCCGGAAAGTAGCTTTATCGGGAGGTTCAAATCTCTCCGACATAAGGTATTTGAGAACCACATCCAGATTCCAACTAGGGGCGAGAGAAGTTCTTAATTTTTTAGTTTCAAATGATCTAATCAAATCATGCAGATCTTTGTTATTCTCTATGTTCAGGCCCCTATTCCTGAACACAGCTGATAACATGCTCTTATAGCCTTTAATGGTTGACACTGCCAGATGAGATTCTTCTCGTAAAAACAAAAGAAAATCAGCAATTTCGGTCACAGAGGTATCGGAGGGAGGACAGCTTCTTCGCCTTACACCATCTACGGAAAACTTCCCACTTCGATTGGTATATCCGCATGGTTGAGGACCTTCTTGCTCCAGCAATTGCTTTTGCCGCTTCGCGAGAAAAGCCTCTCGCTCTGACCAATCTTTCGATAGTCGAAAGGCAGTCAGAGCGAGAGCGTGGATATTTTTGTGATACCTCTCGAAGTGGGGTTGTCTGAGCAGATCTGTCCTTTCGGGAAGAGATCTGGGGAAGTCCACTATCCATTCCTGTACCTCTGTGAACCATTCTCTTGCAGGCTAATAAGGAGCGATCAATGTCATCCTCATTCCCTCCGAGGACACGAACTTTCTCATTACTTCCCCCAGCATCTTGAATGGGGGAAACACATACGCGTCTATGCCCTCCCAATCCATGAGCATGGCATCTATGGATAGGGCTCTGGGATCGTCCCCCAGCGAGCAAAAGTTCTCCATCCTCCTGGATAGGAATGTTGCAAACAGGTCCACTTGCGGCTTCCCCCAAAGAGACCATAGTTGCTGGCAGACTTGTGAATGAAGGGTCCACTCTGTTGGAAGGACCTGGTTTTTCCTGCTCAATCTGTCTGCTCTTATATTCTTCCCTCCTTGAACGAACCTCGTCAGGAGTCGAATCCCTCTTTCTTCTGTCCATATCAACAGATCCCTTGCTAGTTGGTAAAGGGAGAAAGAGTGTGTCCCCCCTTGTTTTCTTATATAAGCCAGAGCCGTGGTGTTGTCCGAGTTGACTTGGACCACCACGCCTCTGACTTCGTTCTCGAAAAACAGCAGTGCTAAGTGCACTGCTAAGAGTTCCTTTGCATTTATGTGCCAGGCCTTCTGTTCTTCTGTCCAACTGCCTGACACTTCCTTCGTCCCTAGTGTTGCTCCCCACCCCGTGTCCGAAGCGTCTGAGAATAACACTAGGTGAGGGTTCTGAAGGGCCAAGGACACTCCTTCGTTTCTTGTCAGTGGTCCTAACCACCATCGTAAGTGGTTTTTGATACTCTCTCCTATAGGAAAGGTATCCAAAAGATCTCCTTTTCTTCTGTTCCAACTCCTTCTGAGATGGAACTGCAAGGGTCTCAGATTCAGTCTCCCTAGAGAGATGAACCGCTCCAGCGAGGAAAGAGTGCCCAGAAGACTGAGCCATTCCCTCGCTGAGCTTCGTTCTTTCTCTAGGAAGACCGAGATTTTCTCCAACCCTTTCGAGATTCTTTCCTGGGATGGATACCCTCGAAAACCCCGAGAATCCATCCGAATCCCCAGATAGACGATAGTCTGACTGGGGATTGTGTGAGACTTCTCGAGGTTTACGAGCAATCCGAGAGATCTGGTCAATTGAAGAGCTATCTCCAAGTCCTCCAAGCACTTTTGTCTTGTCTGCGCTCTTATAAGCCAATCGTCTAGGTAAAGAGATATCCTCACCCCCTTCAGATGTAGCCATCTTGCTACGTTTCTCATCAACGCTGTAAACACCTGAGGAGCCGTCGAGAGGCCGAAACACAAAGCCCTGAACTGATAAATCCTTCCCTGCACCATGAATCGAAGATATTTCTTCGACGAATGATGCAGGGGGACGTGAAAGTATGCATCTTGCAGGTCGAGGGAGACCATCCAATCTCCTGGACGGAGAGCAGAGAGAACCGAGTTGGATGTCTCCATGGAGAACTTTGTCTTCTCCACGAAGCGATTCAATGCACTCACGTCCAGGACAGGCCTCCACCCCCCCGAGGCTTTCGGCACCAAAAATAGGCGATTGTAAAAACCTCGGGAGTGCGGATCCTGTACTACCTCGATGGCCTCCTTCTCCAACATTTGCTGCACCAGTCCAAGAAGGATCTCTCTCTTTACAGGGTCCTTGTATCTCGCCGACAGCTCCCTCGGAGTCGTCGTCAATGGAGGTCTGTTCTTGAAGGGGATGAGGTATCCTTTCCTCAGCACTTGCAGGGACCAAGAATCTGCTTTCATTGAAGCCCATGCTTCCGAGAATCCCAGAAGTCTGGCCCCTACTGGTGATTGGAGGACTGGAATCTCATTTTGCGTTCTTCTTTGGAACTCTAATGGAAGATCTTCCTCTTTTCTCTCCTCCTCTCTTCCTTGGGGCTCGGCTAAAAGCTCTACCTCGAAAGGGCTGTTGGGCAGGTGTTGGCTCCCTCTTCGAGACAGAAGCAGCTAGCCTAGGCTTCTTAGCAGAATGTACCAGCAAATCCTGTGTTGCCTTCTCAGTAAGCGTATGGGATATGTCCTTTACCAACTGAGAAGGAAACAGCTGTTTAGACAGAGGGGCGTATAAAAGAGAAGCCCTCTGTACTGGAGAGACTGCTTTGGTAAGAAAAGAACCAAAGACAGCCCTCTTCTTCAATACTCCTGTCCCGAACAAGGATGCCACTTCAGCCGATCCGTCTGCACTGCCTGTTGTCCATGCATGCCAAAACACTATGCAAGACTTCTGGTTCCAAAAACTGAGGGTCTTGAGTCTTGTTGGCCAAAGCCCCAAGGGACCAATCTAGGAAGTTAAAAACTTCCAAGACATGGAATATTCCCTTGAGGAGATGGTCCATTTCAGACATTGTCCAGCTTGTTTTGGCTGCTGGAAGTGCATGCCTCCTTGCCGAATCCACCAAGGTCGAGAAGTCCGCTTCAGCAGATGAGGGAAGAGAAAGTCCCATAGATTCCCCTGTGCTATACCAAATCCCTCTCTTCCCTGATAGCCTGGAAGGGGGACAGGTAAACACAGTCTTCCCCGCCTCCTCCTTGGTTTTAAGCCAATTCCCGACCGACTGCAAAGCCCTCTTCATTGAAATGGTCGGTTGCATCTTCAAGAAAGAGGAAGACTTCGCAGCCTTCGTACTCGAAAATAAAGACCGAGGAGAAGGAGGGGCAGCAGGACTCAGAGACTCTCCAAATTCTTTTAACAAGAGGGCTGCTAGTATCTTATAATCAGAAAGACCTGCCCCTTGTTTTCTTCAGAGTCCGAAACATCCTCTAATTCTGGTTGAGTTTTATTCGGAGAAGTGTGCGCGACCGGGGGACTCCTCTCTCGGGAATGCACAGGGCTTGCAGCAACACCGGCTGCAACCTGACAAGGGCTACGGTCGCTTGTGCGACATCTTGAGTCCCTGCCAGGAGAAGGCCGATGTTGTTCTTTTACCCTAAGGCCCTCCTGACAAGGACGGCGGCCGCTTGTGCGACAACTTTCGTCCCTACCAGGAGAAGTCCTTAAATGTCGTTCCCTTTTTTCATGATCCATTCCTTCCCGACAGGGGCTACGATCACCTGTGCGACACCTAGAGGCCCTGTCAGGGGAAAATTGATCTTGAGAAAAATCCCAAAGAGGAGCCTCCAAGTCCGCTTCAAACTCCGATAACTCATCCAAACTGTATTCTGGGTTGTACAAATCCTTGCGCCTGCTTTCAGGCGCTCTAGACGCTTTACGTCTTGTTTCAGCCGCTTCAGGATTTGCAGGCGCCTTGCGCCTCCATTCGGACGCTTCAGGCTCTTCAGGCGCTTTGCGCCTCGTTTCAGGCGCCTCAGGCTCTTTAGGCGCTTTGCTTGCTTTCTTTCAGGCGCCTCAGGCTCCCTAGGCTCTTTGCTTTTCCTTTGAGGCGTTCTAGGCTCTCCAGGCGCTCTATGTTTCATATAAGGCGCTCTAGGCTCTCCAGGAGTTAAATTTTTCCTTTTAGCCACTTCAGGCTTTTCAGGCGCGTTGCGCCTCATTACTTTTACTTGAAGAGCTTTACGCCTCATTTCAGGCGCTCCAGACTCTTTTCGCCTCGCCAAAAGAGTTCCAGGATCTTCAGTTACTTTGCGCCTCCCTTCAGGCGCTTCAGGCGCCTCAGGCGCTTCAGGCTCTTTGCGCTTCCTTTCAGGAGTTCGTCCGATTTCGGGAGTTCCAATTTTACTCCTCGATACGGACATCTCATGTGCTTTCTTCCTAGTAGGAAGTTCCCTATACACATCTTGTCGCCTTGACGGCGTTTTGCGCTTGACAGTAGCCTGACGACTGGCTGGCGCCAGGCTTCTGGCAGGCGCCTCGTCCGAGCTCTCAGATAGTTCTAAAGGACGGGATCTTTTGATAGGGAGAAATCTATCCTTCCTTCTAGGCTGATCAGATTTAAGAACTCCTACTAGGGAAGATATCTGTTTCTGCATATCCTCTAACATCTTCGTAGCTACGTCTCTCTTTCCAACCTCCGATGCAGGAGAAGCAGCTTCTGAATATACATTCTTCTTCCTCTTTTCCGGAGGATATTCTTCCGGAAATTCTTCAGGGCTTGAGTCGAATGAAGGAGACTTCCAAGTTCTCTTCGAAGGTCTCGACAATCTATCTGAACTCCATCCTTTTTTAGATGAGGAATCAGACGAAGAAAAATGATATTGTTAAGATACAATAAAGTTTTGTACATACTTACCTGGCAGATATATACTTAGCTATAGACTCGGTCGTCCCGACAGAATTTCAAAACTCGCGGCACACGCGACAGGTAGGTCAGGTGATCCACCATTCCCGCCGCTGGGTGGCGGGGTCTGGAACTATTCCCGTTTTCTAAGTCATAATTTCTCTTCCACCTGTCTCCTGAGGGGAGGCTGGGTGGGCCATTAATCATATATATCTGCCAGGTAAGTATGTACAAAACTTTATTGTATCTTAACAATATCATTTTTGTACAAGTAACTTACCCAGCAGATATATACTTAGCTGATTGGCACCCTTGGTGGCGGGCAAGAGACAGCTAAAAACAAAATAATATTTAAACTACATACATTAAAAAACAGGAAAAAACAACCTATGTTCTTGGATAACATAATCCATAGTTCCTACCTTATTGGGCTGAAGACTTCATGACTACTGTCGATGAGTCTGCTTGCCTCAAGAGTTTCAACGAGGAATGAACCTATGGTTGAATAACTCTTTGGATCGTGTCAATGGGGGCTAGCCCGCTTACGCGACAGAGCCTATACTGGATCGTACCAATGGGGGCTGACCCACTTACATGGTAGAGCCTTGACCTTTTGTCATATCAATGGAGACTCGCCCTCTTACATGACAGAGTTAAGGTTATTAAACAATCACAAAGAGCACTGAAGCCAATCCCGATCACCTGACCATGTTAGTCTTGTTACAATCTATGAATTGTAAGAGGGTCCCTATTCCCTCTGACAATTAACCAATAAAAACAACCACCAATAAACAGTAATTTAAGCCTTAAACTAAATAGGAAGGATTAGCCTCAGCCCCTTCTCCCAGCACTGAATTCGCCGAAACATACGCTCCCAGAGCAAAGCACTTTTCGTACGAAATTTTAACATCTCTTAGGTAATTCGAGGCGAACACCGAATTACAAATCTCCAAAATGTCGACTCTATAAGAGCCTGAAGCGACCATGTTTTGTGAAAAGCCATCGACGTAGCTATGGCTCTCACTTCATGAGCTCTCACTCTGAGAACCTTGAAATGCTCTTCTTCGCATTTAAGGTGAGCTTCCCTTATTACATCTTTTATGAAGAATGTAAGGGCGTTCTTAGAAATCGCTCTTTTCGGATCTCTTACAGAGCACCAAAGACTTTCTTCTGTACCTTTCAGCAACTTCTTCTTCTCCAGGTAGAACTTGAGTGCCCTGACTGGACACAAAGTCCTTTCTAATTCTCTCCCTGTTAATGAAGATATTCCTTTTATCTCAAAGCTTCTTGGCCAAGGCTTTGAGGGATTTTCATTTTTCGCTAGAAAAAATGGTTGAAAGGAGCCAATCGCTGAATCTTTCTTAAACCCCACTTTACCTTCCAAAGCTTGCAACTCGCTCACTCTCTTGGCTGTTGCTAACGCAAAAAGGAATAAAGACTTTCTTGTTAAGTCCCTAAACGAAGCTGCGTGAGACGGTACGAATTTTTCCGACATTAGGAACTTGAGGACCACATCCAAGTTCCAGCTAGGCTTCTTGATTACATGTTCTTTCGTGGTCTCAAAAGACCTTATAAGGTCATGAAGATCTTTATTGTTTGTCAGATCTATTCCTCTATGTCGAAAAACTGAGGCCAGCATACTTCTGTAACCCTTCACTGTTGAAACTGCCAGGTTACAGTCTTTTCTCAAATATAGGAGAAAATCTGCAATTTCAGTTACAGAGGTACTGGAGGAGGATATTTTCTTTTCCCTACACCATCTTCTAAACAACTCCCACTTCGACTGATATACTTTAGAAGTGGAGACTCTTCTGGCTCTTGCAATAGCCTTCGCCACTTCTCGTGAAAAGCCCCTTGCTCTGACAAGTCCTTCGACAGTCTGAAGGCGGTCAGACTTAGAGCGGGGAGGTTTTTGTGAAACCTGTCGAAGTGGGGTTGTTTGAGAAGATCGTTCCTTAGTGGAAGCGATCTTGGAAAATCCACTAACCACTCCAGCACCTCTGTGAACCAATCGAGAGCCGGCCAAAAGGGAGCGATGAGGGTCATTCTTGTTCCTTCCGAGCAAGCGAACTTCCTCAACACTTCTCCTACTATCTTGAAAGGAGGAAGGCGTACGCGTCCAAGCCCGTCCAATCTAGCAGAAAGCTGTCTACTGCTACTGCTTGAGGAATCCGAGATCGGGGAGCAATAGGTTTCTAATCTGTGGTTCTTGTTGGTCGCGAACAGGTCTATATTGGGCCTTCCCCACAGATGCCACAGTTGTTGGCAAATCTGAGGATTGAGAGTCCATTCCGTGGGTAGGACTTGATCTTTTCTGCTTAACAGATCTGCCCGGACATTTTTCTCTCCCTGTACAAACCTGTGAGGAGAGAGATTATTCCTTTCCTGTGCCCAAATCAGCAGATCCTTTGCTGATTTGTACAGGGAAAAGGAATGCGTCCCCCCTTGCTTCTTTATATAAGCGAGGGCTGTTGTGTTGTCCGAGTGAATCTGAATCCCCAGACCTGAGACCTGTTCCTCGAAATGAACCAAAGCTAGATGAATGGCTGTTAGCTCTTTCTTGTTGATGTGCCAGGACACTTGTTCTCCTTCCCAAATGCCTGACACTTCTTGCGAACCTAGGGTCGCTCCCCACCCTGAATCTGAGGCGTCTGCAAACAACGCTAGGCGCGGGTTCTGTAAGCGAAGGGAGATTCCCTTGCTTAGTTTCTGTGGATCTAACCACCAACGGATATTCTCCTTGATCCGTTTCGAGATTGGAAAAGTCTCTCCCAGATTGTTGGACTTCCAATCCCACTTCTCCTTCAGATAAAATTGAAGGGGTCGTAGGTGAAGTCTTCCTAAGGAAACGAACTGTTCCATCGAGGAGAGGGTCCCCAGCAAGCTCATCCATTCCCTCGCGGAACAATGTTCTTTCCTTAAGAAGACTGACACCTTTTCTAGGCAGCGTTCTCTCCTTTCCTGCGAAGGATATGCTAGAAAATCCCGAGAATCCATCTGAATCCCCAGATAGACAATACTTTGCTGGGGAGTCAGCATGGATTTCTCGTGATTTACTAAAAGTCCTAAGGACTTTGTCAACTTTAGAGTCACTAAAAGGTCCTCCAGACATTTTTCCTCCGATTGGGCTCTTATTAGCCAATCGTCCAGATATAACGAGATCCTGATCCCTTCCAGATGTAGCCAATAAGCTACATTCTTCATGATGTCCGTAAAGACTTGAGGGGCAGTCGAAAGTCCGAAGCACATCGCTCGGAACTGGAACACTTTCCCTTGGAACATGAACCTCAGATATTTCCTTGCTGCCGGATGAATTGGCACATGGAAATACGCATCCTGAAGGTCCAGGGACACCATCCAGTCCCCTGGACGAAGAGCAGATAGAACAGAGGAAGACGTCTCCATTGAAAATTTCTTCTTCAAGACAAAGAAATTCAGGGCACTGACGTCTAGAACTGGTCTCCATCCCCCCGATGCTTTCGGTACCAGGATAGCCGATTGTAGAATCCTAGGGACTGGAGATCTTGAACCAGTTCTACCGCTTCCTTGGAAATCATCTGTTCCACTGCTTGCAACATAGCAAGCTTTCGGACCGGATCCGAGTATCTGGCGGTTAACTCCCTTGGAGTTGTCGTCAAGGGAGGATTTTCCCTGAAGGGGATCAAGTATCCTTTTTTCAGGATAGAGAGGGACCAGGAGTCCGCTCCCTTCTGCGCCCAGACTTTGGCAAAGTGGAGTAGCCTGGCGCCTACTTTCGTCTGGAGGACTTGCTGTTCATCTAGACTTCCCGAAGGACCTTCTAGATGGTCTACTTTCTCTCTGGTCTTCGACCTCTAAGAGGGGCTCTAGAAGAGGAGGCCCCTCGAAAGGGCTGAACAAAAGAGGGTCTCTCTTTCTTCTCTATCGGCACTGCCGGCCTAAACTTCTTGGCTGAGTGCGTGAGTAGATCTTGAGTTGCCTTCTCCGTAAGAGATTTCGAAACCTCTCTAACCGCTCTCTTGTGGAAAAAGGTGCGGGGATAAAGGAGCAAAAAGAAGAGATGTCCTTTGCAAGGGTGATACTGCTCTTGCTAAGAAAGAGCTAAAGACAGATCTCTTCTTCAAAACTCCCGTTCCAAAAAGAGAGGCAACTTCCACAGAACCGTCCATGACCGCTCTGTCCAGGCAAGCCAGGACGCTCGAAAGTTCCTCCATGGAAACAAAGTCCGTGTCCTGAGCTCTCTTCGCTAATGCTCCTAACGCCCAGTCCATAAAGTTGAAGACTTCAAGGGTTTTAAAGAGGCCCTTTAGAAGGTGGTCCAGCTCACACATGCCCCAAGTCGCCTTAGCAGACAGCAACGACTTCCTCCTAGCAGAGTCCACTAAGGAAGCAAAATCCGCATCCGCGGAAGAAGGCAGGCCTAACCCCATCGGCTCTTTGGTCTCGTACCACCTTCCTGGTTTGCCTGTTAACTTGGAAGGAGGGCAGGAAAAAACTGTCTTGCCCGCTTCCCTTCTGGAAGTCAACCACTCTGAAAAAGTTTTCAATGCCTTTTTCATACAAAGAGCGGGGCGCATCTTAACGAAGGAAGACGATTTGAGAGCTTTAGTGCTGGACATCAACGATCCTGGTGAAGGAGGGTCCGCAGGATGAAGGGAGTCTCCGAACTCCTTTAGCAGCAAAAGAGAAAGTCTCTTGTAGTCCGAAACTGCTACATCTACAGGCTCTTCGTCTTCCGATACCTGGTCCAACTGATCTACAGAAGGAGATCGTTTTGGAGTGATCTGGCTCTTCCCGGGAGAAGAACTCCTTTCCCGAGAAGGGGAGTGCGGAACATTAGCACTCCTATACGAAGAGTGAGGCTCCTGTCTGTCGGCAACACTCTTGTGCCTACTAGACTCTTGTTGTCTAGGTTCGTCGGGTACGTGGCGCTTGCTAGGCTCCTGGCGTCCTGATTCAGGGCGCTTGAAAAGATCCCCGCGTCCTGATTCCTGACGCTTAACAGGCTCTTGGCGCCCTAACACTTGACGCCTAACGTACTCCTGGCGTCCTGTTTTCTGGCGCCCTAACTCCTGGCGCCCTGACTCCTGACGCCCTGACTCGTGGTGCCCTGACTCCTGGCGCCCTGACTCCTGACGCCCTGACTCCTGGCGCCCTGACTCATGGCGTCCTGGCTCATAGCGTCCTGATTCCTGCCTTCTAGCAGAATCCTGACGTCCTGAATCCAGCGTTCTAAGAGGCTCTTGACGTCCTTTCTTGCGTCTTGCTGCCTCTTTGCACCTGTCTGGCTCCTGTCCTGAAGACCCAAGGGATCCTGATACCTAAATCGGTTTTCCGGTTCCTTGTAGCTAAACCGCTCGAGACTTCTGCTCGATGCGCTGTGTCTAAGAGGGCGCTTCGGGGAAGCCAGCCTATAGGGCGAAAGGGCTCTTCTCTCAGGAGAACAACTCCTATCCGATGAGTCCCTTGACGAAGGCGATAAACGCCCTGGAGATCGTGAGAGTTCTCTCCTATACGAAGAAGGACGCTTAGCGGAGCTCTTCACAGGGAGCGAGACATCCTTCCTCCTTGTAGAGTCCTTAGCAAAAGAGCCTACGAGCGACGCTAACTGCTCTTGCAGATTAACCAAAAACTTCTTGGTCGGATCCTGAAGAGCAGGCTCCTCTTGTCTAGTCCTCTTAGGTCCCGAAGGCCAATCCTCGGGAAAACGCTCTGGGCTGGAGTCAGCAGCGTCTCCTTTAGGCGCCTTCCAGGCTCTCTTCAAAGGGCGCGAACGGGAGGCCGAACTCCATCCTCGTTTAGGAGAGGAAGAGTCTGAGGCCGAAAAACACTCCTTTAGGACGCCTTTTCTGCGGCAATCCGAGGCAGCCTGGGCTGGGGACGATTAACAACAGGATCTGCCGAAGGGACGCCTGACCGTTGGGGATGTTCTGCATCCTCCCTGCGGCTTTCGACATTCCTCCTCCCCTGGTCCTGGGAGTTTGGAAGAGGTCTAGGCCTAGGAGCAATGAGGAACGGTCAGACGCCCCCTCCACTGCACTGGGGACACTGCACAAGTCACTATCACCACTCTTACCTTGGTTTAGAGCTCGTAGCTGAGCTTGAAGTTTCTTAATTGAAGCTTTTACATTTTCCCTCTCTGATGAAGAATCTTTGGATTCAGAACAGGGAGAAGCAGCTGAGGCTAAGGGAAAATTGTTAGAAGGAGTTAATTTCTTGTTCTAAGGAGCAAGATCTACTAGATGACCTAGCTGAAGCCTTCCTCACTCTATCTCTCTCAAGCTTCCTAACATATGATGATAATTCCTTCCATTCAAGCTCCGTAAGGTTCTCGCATTCCACACAGGTGTTAATAAAAGAACATTCATTCTCCCTGCATTTAGCGCAAATACTATGCAGATCTAATGCCGATTTAGGCAGCCTAACCTTACAGTCTTCCCTACTGCAAACTCTAAACATAGGTGAAGCCTTAGCGTCAGACATCGTGAAAGAGTAGTCAAAACCAAAGTCGAAAAACAGTCCACAATAAGCGTATGCCAAGCCAGAGAAAAAACAGAATACGTCACCAAAAAACCAATCCAAATTCTCGGCAAACGAGTTGAAATCCAAGATGGAGGAACGAACAATAGGTGTTGTCCGTTCAACCGACAGAGAAATTATAACTTAGAAAACGGGAATAGTTCCAGACCCCGCCACCCAGCGGCGGGAATGGTGGATCACCTGACCTACCTGTCGCGTGTGCCGCGAGTTTTGAAATTCTGTCGGGACGACCGAGTCTATAGCTAAGTATATATCTGCTGGGTAAGTTACTTGTACAAAAATGATATTGTCATGTTACAATAAAGTTTTATACATACTTACCTGACAGATATATACTTAGCTATAGACTCCGTCGTCTCCGACAGAATTTCAAATTTCGCGGCACACGCTACAGGTAGGTCAGGTGATCTACCGCCCTGCCCTGGGTGGCAGGACTAGGAACCATCCCCGTTTTCTAATCAGAATTCTTCTCTTCCACCTGTCTCCTGCGGGGAGGCTGGGTGGGCCATTAATCGTATATATCTGTCAGGTAAGTATGTATAAAACTTTATTGTAACATGACAATATCATTTTTATACATTCAACTTCCCTGCCAGATATATACTTAGCTGATTAGCACCCACTGGTGGTGGGTAAGAGACAGCTAACAACTGAAATAGACAGGTAAACAACATATGTTGTAGGTATTAATAAACCTTGGTTCCTACCTTATTAGGCTGAAGACTTCGCGGCTACTGCCTTGGAGTCTGCTTAGCCTCAAGAGCCTCAGCGAGATATTGATCTATGGCTAAGAGTTCTTGTGGGTCTGCCAATGGGGTCTTATCCACTTACTCGGCAGAGCCTAAAGGCCTTTGTCATTGGGTGCTATTCCACTAACATGACAATACACCTTGTTCAAGGAGCACAAAACCGATCCCGATCACCTGATCCTAACATCCATGTTAGTTCTAAGATTGTAAGGAGTTATCCCCGAACTCCTTACAAACACCAAAAACTCGAAACATAATTACTTTCATTACAAAATATACAAAAAAAAAATTTTGTACTCCCCTACTAGTCATACATACCCTTGATCCCCTACCAGCAATGACACTCTGCTCCCGTGCGACAGTAGTGAGCTTGCTAATAGAAAACCAAGCACATATCTGACAAGAGGGTTTATGTACGATAAAAACACAAAATTAAGGATCAGTCTTTGCTCCAAGACCCAGTACTGTATCTGCTGATACAAAAGGACCTAGCGAGAAGCACTTCTCATAGGTCACTCTCACATCCTTCAGATAATGAGATGCAAACACTGAATTGCACCTCCAATATGTAGTCTCAATGATATTCTTTAGAGACATATTCTTTTGGACGCCAAGGACGTTGCTACTGCCCTCACTTCATGAGTCTTGACCTTTAGAAGACCGAAGGATTCCTCCGAGCAGTTCTTGTGAGCGTCCGAAAATAACGCTTCTCACAAAGAAAGCCAAGGCGTTCTTGGACATGAGTCTTTTGGGGTTCTTCACCGCACACCAAAGACCTTGTTGACAAGCTCCCATCTGTCTCTTCCTCTCTAAATAGTATTTAAGAGCTCTCACTGGACAGAGAGATCTCTCTATCTCTCTGCCTACCAGGTTAGATAGGCCTTTTACCTCAAAACTTCTGGGCCAAGGTTTTGACGGGTTTTCGTTCTTTGCCAGAAACATTGTCTGGAAAGAACAGATGGCAGCATCTCCTTTGAACCCCACCGTGGAATCCAGAGCGTGTAATTCGCTCGTCCTCTTGGCTGTAGCGAGAGCCACCAGGAACAAGCATTTCCTAGTGGACGTCGCGGAAGGACGCCAGATGTAAAGGCTCGAATTTATCCGATGAAAGGAATTTCAGGACCACGTCTAGATTCCAACTAGGTGTTCTAGGAGTAGCTGCTTTCGAAGTCTCAAAAGATCTAATTAGATCGTGTAGATCTTTGTCGTTAGCAATGTCCAGGCCTCGATTCCTGAATACTGAAGACAGCATGCTTCTGCATCCTTTTATTGTCGAGACAGATAGGTGTGATTCCTCTCTCAGAAAGAGGAGGAAATCGGCAATATTCACTATAGAGGTACTGGAGGAGGACAGCTTCTGACCCTTACACCACCTCCTAAAGACTTCCCACTTTGACTGGTATACTCTTCTCGTCGAAGCTCTGCGGGCTCTAGCGATAGAGCCCGCAGCCTTGCGAGAAAAGCCTCTCGCTCTGACAAGTCTTTCGATAGTCGAAAGGCAGTCAGAGCGAGACCTGGGAGGTTGTGATGAAACCTCTCGAAGTGGGGTTGTCTGAGTAGATCGTGTCTGTTTGGAAGCGATCTGGGGAAGTCCACTATCCACTCCAGTACCTCCGTGAACCATTCCTGGGCTGGCCAAAATGGGGCTATGAGTGTCAACTTCGTGCTCTTCGAAGCTACGAACTTCCTGAGCACTTCCCCCAGGATTTTGAACGGGGGAAAGGCGTATGCGTCCACACCCGACCAATCCATGAGAAACGCGTCTATTGCGAAGGCTCTCGGATCTTCCACTAGAGAGCAAAAGATCTCTATTCTTTTGGAGAGGAACGTCGCAAACAGGTCTATGTGAGGTCTCCCCCACAGGGACCAAAGACTTCGACACACTTCTTCGTGTAGAGTCCATTCTGTGGGAAGGACCTGATTTCTCCTGCTCAGTCTGTCCGCTCTCACATTCTTGATCCCTTGAACAAACCTTGTGAGGAGAGATATGCCTCTTTCTTCCGTCCAGGTAACAGGTTTCTTGTCAACTGATAGAGGGAGAAAGAGTGCGTGCCTCCTTGCTTGCGTATGTAAGCCAGAGCCGTGGTGTTGTCCGAGTTTATCTGTATCACCCCGTCTCTGACTATCTCTTCGAAGAACTTTAAGGCTAGGTGTATGGCCACAAGTTCCTTGCAATTGATGTGCCAGGACACCTGTTCCTTTGTCCAGGTGCCTGACACCTCCCTTGCTCCTAGCGTCGCTCCCCATCCCGACTCTGAAGCGTCGGTAAATAACACTTGGTCTGGGTTCTGCAGAGCAAGCGATATGCCTTCGTTCTTTTGAAGTGGAGGGATCCACCACTTCAGATGATCTTTTACATCTTGTGGAAGTTGGAAGATGTCCGAGAGTTGACCCGTCTTCCAACTCCACACCTCTTTGAGGAAAACCTGAAGAGGGCGAAGGTGAAGTCTCCCTAGCGAGAAGAACTTTTCCAATGAGGACAGGGTCCCTAAAAGGCTCAGGTAATCCCTCGCTGAGCTGTTCCTTCTCTCTAAGAAGCTCCGAGATTCTCGACAAACCTCGAGCGATTCTTTCTCGCGAAGGATATACCCGAAAACCCCGAGAATCCATCTGAATCCCCAGATAGACAAGTTCTGGCTGGGGATCAGTTGTGACTTCTCGAGGTTGACGAGCAACCTAGCGAATCTATCATGTTCCTTGTTACTTCTAAGTCCTCCAAGCACTGAATCTTCAACTTGGCCCTGATCAGCCAGTCGTCCAAGTAGAGGGAGATGTTTATCCCTCTAGGTGAAGCCATCTTGCTACATTCGCCATCAGGTTGGTGAATACTTGTGGGGCTGTAGACAGACCGAAGCACAGAGCCCTGAACTGAAAGATCTTGTCTCCTATTACAAAGCGAAGATATTTCTTTGACAAATGGTGAATGGGAACGTGGAAATATGCGACTTGCAGGTCCAGAGAGACCATCCAATCTCCTGGACGAAGAGCCGACATTACAGAGGCGGACGTTTCCATGCGAAACTTCTTTTTCTGTACGAAGCGATTCAGAGCGCTTACGTCCAGAACTGGCCTCCACCCCCCCGATGCCTTTGGTACTAGAAAAAGGCGATTGTAAAAATCCCGGGGAGTGTGGATCCTGCACAAGTTCGATGGCCTCTTTTTCCCACATTTGCTCCACCATTTGAAGGAGAGTCTTTCTCATTAACGGGTCTCTGTACCTCGCTGACAGTTCCCGAGGCGTAGATGTTAGGGGCGGGCTGTCGTCGAAGGGGATTACATATCCCTTCTTCAGGACCGACACTGACCAAGGGTCGGCTCCCCTTTTTGCCCATACTCCTGCAAAGTTCAGGAGTCTGGCGCCCACTGGTGCTTGGAGGAGCAACAAGTCACTTTGATTCCTTGAAGGGCCTAAATGAAGACCTTCCTCTCTTTTCAGAGCTCTTCTTTCTGGCAGGGGGACGAGCCGCTGCACCTCCACGAAAGGGCTGCTGAGGAGGACGAGATTCCTTCTTAACCGTCGACACTACAGGGCGTCCTTTCTTGGACGTTTGCGTTAGTAGGTCTTGTGTCGCCTTCTCAGTTAGCGAGCGAGATATATCCTTCACTAACTGAGAAGGAAACAGATGATCTGATAGAGGGGCGAACAGTAAGGCAGTCCTCTGGCTCGGAGAAACCCCTTTCGATAATAGGGATCCATAAACTGATCTCTTTTTCAGGAGACCAGCACCAAAAAGGGAAGCCACTTCACCCGAACCGT
Source organism: Macrobrachium nipponense (assembly GCF_015104395.2). Taxonomy (NCBI): domain Eukaryota; kingdom Metazoa; phylum Arthropoda; class Malacostraca; order Decapoda; family Palaemonidae; genus Macrobrachium; species Macrobrachium nipponense. The sequence goes on from NC_087214.1 coordinate 73,985,834, forward strand.
CCTGTACAGCCTTGTCCATGCAGGACAGGACGCTATGGAGAATTTCTGGGTTTTTCAGAAACTCCGGATCCTTAGATTTGTTGGCCAGAACTCCGAGTGACCAATCCAGAAAATTGAACACCTCTAAAGTGACAAAAAGTCCCTTTAGAAAGTGGTTCAACTCTGAAGTGCTCCACGTCACTCTGACCGATCCTAAGGAGTGACGTCTAGAGGCCTCCACTAAATTGGAAAAGTCGGCATCTGCAGAGGCAGGTAGAGAAAGACCCATAGTCTCTCCTGTCCCATACCAAATACCTCTCTTCCCGTGCAATCTGGAAGGAGGCATGCAGAATACAGTCTTTTCCTAACTCCTTCTTCTTGTCCATCCAAGAATCTAAAGAATGGAGTGCCTTCTTCATAGATATCGCAGGCTTCATTTTTAAAAAGGCCGACGATTTTGCCGTAGCTGAGCTCGAAAAGAGCGAACGAGGAGAAGGAGGAGCCGCCGGACTAAGAGAATCTCCAAACTCTTGAAGTAGTAATGAGGCTAAGACTTTATAACTAGAAAGTCCCTCATTAGCAGGAGGTTCGTCATCAGACAACTCGTCTAACCCTCGATCAGACGAAGGAGAAAGTTCACGTTTGGAGGGAGAGTCCTTCCAAGACCTCCTATGTTCTGAAGGAGAGGAGCTCCTATTTGGAGAAGAGTCATAACCTCCAGGAACGAGTCCCCGACTCTTGCCTCCTGGCTCTTGACTCTTGCCTCCTGACTCCTGCCTCCTGGCTCCTGCCTCCTGCCTCCTGACTCCTGACTCCTGCCTCCTGACTCCTGCCTCCTGACTCCTGACTCCTGCCTCCTGACTCCGGACTCCTGCCTCCTGACTCCGGACTCCTGGCTCCTGCCTCCTGACTCCTGCCTCTTGGCTCCTGGCTCCTGCCTCTTGGCTCCTGCCTCCTGCCTCTTGCCTCTTGCCTCCTGCCTCTTGCCTCCTGGCTCTTGCCTCCTGGCTCCTGCCTCTTGCCTGGATGCCTCTACACTCCTGGCTCTGGGCTCCTGCCTCCTGGTTGACTCCTCACTCCTGGCTCTTGGCTCCTGCCTCCTGGGTGACTCCTCACTCCTGGCCGGTGCCAGACGTCTGATCGTTTCATCCAGGTTCGTACCGGAAACCTCACCTCGAGTAGGAGTATCGATCCTGGAGGCAGATACCTCCATACGTCTGGAGGATCTTTTAATAGGAAGGGAAGTGTCTTTCCTTCTAGGAGGCTCCTTTGACAGGACTCCTACAAACGACGAAATCTGTTCCTGCATCGCCATCATGAACCTCTTTGTAGCCTCCTCTTTATCCTCTTCGGGAGGAGGGGAAAGAGGAGGGGAGGAGTCCATAGCCTCCACCTCCTGCCTCCTTCTCACTCTAGTTGAAAGAATGGCTCTTCTTGCCTTCTTCACTCCCGATGGAGACTCCCCCCCTCAGGGAAGTTTTCAGGGCTCGAGTCAATATTCGGAGCCTTCCAACTCCTCTTGAGAGGCCGAGATCGATCTGAATCTCTCCAATCACGTCTCGGTGATGAAGATACCCGACGACGAGAAACACTCACGTAGGACGCTTTTACAATAGCGGTCCTTGGCAGTCTGGGGTGTCACAGAAACCGCCGAAGGGACACCTGATCGGTGGGGATTCTCCACAACCTCCTTTCGGCTTTCGACATTCCTTCTCCTCTGGGCATGTGAGCTTGGAAGAGGTCTAGACCTAGGAGCGTTGCTGAGCCGACCAGATGCCCCCTCCACTACACTGGGGACACTCATATCACTGTCCACTGAAAAATCACTAGCCTTACCTTGTATGGCAGCCATTTTGTTTTCCATCAACTTGAAGGCTGCTTTTAGATCCGCAAGTCCTTTTGCTGGATCTACAGGTTCTGCAATAGGAGAAGGGGCTGCAATGGAAGGAGAAGTAGCAATACTTACCCTTGGGGAAGATCCCAAGCTTGGAATTAGTTCAGATCTAGAACTATTTAAACTTCTATGAGAAGCCTTCCTCACTCTTTCTCTTTCTAACTTTTTTAAATAATTAGTTAGATTCTTCCATTCGTTCTCACTCAAGTTCTCACATTCCTTACAAGTATTAGTAAAAGAACATTCATACTCCCTGCACCTCTTGCATACCGTGTGAGGGTCTACCGAAGCTTTCGGCAACCTCACCTTACAGCCTACATTCACACAACGTCTCACAACCATACCAGAGTCAGACATTATTAAAGAAAATTCCAAAATCAAGTCCACAAAACAGTCCACAAAAGCGTATGCCAATCCAACAATCCAGATACGTCACCAAAAGTCGGTCAAGAAGATCAATTGCCGGTGAAAAAAGAAAAACCAATCGAGAGGAACCAACAACAATGTTGATGGTCCGGGCGACAGAAGAATTCTGATTAGAAAACGGGGATGGTTCCTAGTCCTGCCACCCAGGGCAGGGCGGTAGATCACCTGACCTACCTGTAGCGTGTGCCGCGAAATTTGAAATTCTGTCGGAGACGACGGAGTCTATAGCTAAGTATATATCTGGCAGGGAAGTTGAATGTATAAAAACACTGTTTCAGGACGTCTTTCCAACGACTATCCTTGGCAGCCCGGGACGTAACTACAGGATCTGCCGAGGGGACGCCTGACCGGTGGGGATTCTCTGAACCTCCCTGCGGCTTTCGACATTTCTTCTCCACTGGTCTTGGGAGCTTGAAAGAGGTCTAGGCCTGGGAGCGAGACAGAGCCGATCAGACGCACCCTCCACTTCACTGGGAACACTTTCACTGCACTTACCTTCCAGTTCTTTAATTTTTTGTTCCATATGTTTAAGCGAACCTTTCAGACTCGCAATTTCCGATGTTGAGCTTGCCGAGTCCGATAATCGGGAAGGTAAAGCTGTATGGGAGGAAACATGACATTTTTATAATAATATAAAGTTTCACTTATACTTACCCGGTGGTTACATATAGCTGTCGTCTCCTGACGTCACGGCAGAATTTGAAATTCGCGGTAGCGCTAATGGTTTGACAGGTGATCCCTCTACTCCCGCCCTCTACCGGGTACCGGGAACCATTCCAACAATAAATCAGAAGTTTCATGCCTACCTGTCCATATGAGGGGAGGAGGGCGGGCTTCGTTATGTAACCACCGGGTAAGTATAAGTGAAACTTTATATTATTATAAAAATGTCATTTTCACTTATATAACTTACCCGGTGGTTACATATAGCTGATTGACACATTTAGGTGGTGGGACAATGGCAGCTAAAATAACTGTTGGAATTATCCGAAGATATAGGTTCCTTACCTTTAAAGACCGCTGACTCAGTGGTTACTGCCTCTGTAGTCTGCTGGCCTTTATTGTACCGACAGGATATATGGATCCGTGCGTCGGACACAATAATAAGTACTTGCCGTTGAGGACGTGACCGTAACGGACAAGACTATAATGCCCCTGCTCAGGGCGCAGTACAAAACACCACAAAATACAATGAAAAACGAGGGATCACCACAACCGTTTAAGAAATACACCAGACATTAAAAGACTGAAAGATACTCAAAATACTTCCTGTATCTTCAGACAACCTTAAAAATACAAAAAACATAATCAAGGAGAAAAGTTAGTGAGGATGGGATACATCCTTCTCTCCCTCACCCAATGAATGGCCCCAATGTACTGCAATTTTCATATGTGGTTTGCAAATCTGTCAGATAATGAGATGCGAAGACAGAATTGCTTCTCCAATATGTAGATTTAATAATGTCTTTCAAAGACAGATTACGTCTAAAGGCCATAGACGTGTAGACTGCTCTAATTTCATGAGCTTTGACTTTAAACACTTTGATATCTGAGTCCTGACATTGTCCGTGTGCCTCAGAAATCAAACTCCTTAAAAAGAAGGAGAGCGCATTTTTAGAAAGAGGACGAGAAGGATCTTTCACTGACACAGGTTATCACTCTTACCTCTTATACCTTTGGTCCTTTGCACATAATGTCTAAGTGCTCTCACTGGACAGAGAAGACATTCAGGCTCATTAGGCCCCACTAACTCCGAAATGTTCTTTATAGAGAAAGAACGAGGCCAAGGACGTGAGGGATTTTCATTCTTAGCCAAAAACCCCAGCATTGATGAGCAAATGGCATTGCCCTTAGCGAATCCAACTCTCTTATCAATAGCATGCAGCTCACTGATTCTTCTAGCTGATGCTAAAGCACAAAGAAAAAGGGTCTTCCTGGTCAGATCTCTAAAAGAACTAGAGGAGATCGTTCGAATCTATCTGACATCAGCCATTTAAGAACTACATCCAGGTTCCAAGCTACTGTTCTTGACTCCTTTGTCTTGGTCGTATCAAAGGAACGAATCAGGTCTGAGAGGTCTTGATTATTAGAAATGTCTAATCCTCGATGTCTGAACACAGAAAGACAACATAGCTCTATAACCCCTAATCGTCTGGGTAGAAAGCTTCTTCTTCTCACGAAGAAAAAGAAGGAAGTTAGCTAACTGAGCTATAGAGGTCTTAGAAGACGAAATTCCTTCTTCTTTGCACCAAGCTCTGAATTGGACCCACTTAGCTTGGTACACTCGATCAGAGGATTCTCTTCTGGGTCTAGCAATAGCCCTTGAAGCTCTCTTTGAAAATCCTCTCTTTCTGAGGAGATGCTCGACAGTCTGAAGGCGACTAGTCGAAGAGCGGACAAGTTGTGATGGAACCTCAGAAAGTGGGGCTGTCTGAGTAGATCCTTCCTTAACGGTAACTCTCTCGGAAAGTCCGTCAACAGCAGTAGTAGATCCGGAAACCATTCCCTGGCCGGCCAAAAGGGGGCTATCAGAGTCATCCTGACGTCTGATGACCTCTGAACTTTGCCAGAACTAATCTTAGCATTTTGAAAGGTGGAAAGGCATACAGATCCAGATTTGACCAGTCCAGAAGCATGGCATCCACTGTAAACGCCTCCTCGTCTGGAACTGGGGAGCAATACAGTGGTAGACGAGCTGTCTTGTTTGTGGCGAAGAGATCCAACTGAGGACATCCCCAAATCCCCCAAAGCTTCTTGCATATTTGAGGATGTAATGTCCACTCTGTGGAGAGGACTTGTCCTCTCCTGCTGAGAATGTCTGCCTTTACATTCTTCGAGCCTTGAATAAATCTTGTGCTCAAGACAACCTTGTTCTCTTTCGCCCAAATGAGTAGGTCTCTCGCCGCCTCGCACAGAGAGAACGAGTGTGTCCCCCCCTGTTTTTTTATGTAAGAGAGAGCCGTGGTGTTGTCTGCTTGAACCAGCACTACTTTCCCTCTTACCTCTGTCTTGAAGTGCATTAGAGCCAAATGAATCGCCTTCAACTCTTTTAGATTTATGTGCCAGCTTTTCTGATGAATCTGCCAAAGACCCGACACTTCCTTTCTCCCAGAGTAGCTCCCCACCCTTTGTCCGATGCGTCTGACAAAAGAGTAAGGTTGGGGCTCAACTGGCTTAGAGACAAGCCTTCCTCTAGCCTTCCTTCTGATTTCCACCAAAGTAGGTCCTGTTTGATTCCTTCCGAGATGGGGAACACGAAGGAGTCTGGGAACTTCTTCCTTTGCCACTTCTGCTTCAAGTAAAATTGAAGTGGTCTCATGTTGAGCCTGCCCAGACTTACAAATTGCTCTAATGAAGCCAAGGTTCCTAAAAGGCTCATCCACTGATTCGCCGAGCAAGTTTGTCTGACGAGAAATTCGTCTATTTTGTTCAGGCAAGAGTCGATCCTTTGGCGAGACGGAAAAGCCTGAAAAAGAACTGAATTCAGTCTCACTCCTAAATAAACTATCTCCTGAGAAGGAGTGAGACATGACTTTTCTTTGTTTACTAACAAACCTAGGCTTTCCGTCATCCTTAAAGTCTTTTGTAGGTCCTCCACACACTTCTGTCTGGACCTTGCCCTGAGAAGCCAATCGTCTAGATACATGGATATTCGTATCCCGTCTAGATGAAGCCACTTTGCTACTGACGACAGAACTCTGGTGAACACTTGTGGAGCTGTCGACAGGCCGAAGCAGAGGGCCCTGAACTGATAAATGCGGCCCTGGAACACGAATCTCAGGAATCTTCTCGATTCCGAATGAATCGGAATATGAAAATAAGCGTCCCGAAGGTCTATGGAAACCATCCAATCTCCAGGATGAAGAGCTGCTAATACCGATTGGGTCGTTTCCATAGAAAACTTCGTCTTCAGGACAAAGACGTTCAGGGCACTGACGTCCAACACCGGTCTCCAACCCCCCCGTGGCCTTCTTTACCAGGAAAAGGCGATTGTAAAATCCTGGTTCCTGCGGAGAGTCCACTAACTCTATGGCCCTCTTTGCCAGTAAGGCGAGAACTTCTTGATGGAGGGCAGCAAATTTTTCGGAGTTCTCCGAGTAGGCTGACAAATTCACAGGAAATTCTGTGAGAGGGGGTGCTTGATGAACGGAATGGTGTATCCTTCCTTCAGGACCTGGACCGTCCAAGGATCCGCTCCGAGATGAAACCAGGTCTGCCAGAAAAGGTGTAATCTGGCTCCTACTGCTGTGTGGAGGACTACGGGCCTACTTTTTGATGGAAGAGGGAGTGGTTTTAGAAGAGGCTCTACCTCTCCCACAAAACCTGGAGGAAGATCGAACGGGAGCTCTCCCTCGAAATGGTTTAGGAGCTTCCGTGGAGGGAGCACTCCGAGAAGCAGAAAGAACCGGAGCTATCTTCCTGGGCTTCTTCACTGACTGTGTTAAAAGATCCTGGGTCGCTTTCTGTGTTAAAGATTGAGCGATCTCGCTCACAATCTCTTGCGGAAATAGGTGTTTCTTGTCCAAAGGAGAGAAGAGCAAGGCAGACTTCTGGTTCGATGAAACCCCTTTCGACAAGAAGGAGCACCAAAGCTGTCTCTTCTTCAACACTACTCCAGAGGCGAAAATGGTAGCGAGCTCCGAAGCTCCATCACAGATGCCTTTATCGATACAATCCAGTACCGAGGCAAAATCCTTCAACTGCTCCTCCGAAAGTCCAAATGACTTGACTTTCCTGGCCAGCGAAGCAATGGACCAATCCAGGAAGCTAACAACTTCGAAAACACGGAAAACACTCTTGCAAAGATGCTCCAGTTCATTTGTTGAAAAGAAAATCTTAGCAGTATTAAGGGCTGCTCTGCGGGAAGAGTCCATGAGACTAGAAAAGTCTCCCTGAGCGGAGGCAGTCACACCCAGGGAAAAAACTTCTCCAGTGTCATACCAGACACGGCTCCTTGACGAAAGTCTCGAAGGGGGAAGACAAAAAACATTTTTTCCCCTGTTCCCTCTTCTCCAAAAGCCAAGCGTTAACTTTCTTGATAGCTTTCTTAGCCGAAATCGAGAGGACGAGACGCGTGAACGAGGACGAGGAGTCAGGCTTACTGTCCTTTTTTTTTTTCCACTGCGAACTAGGAGAAACTGGAACGGAAGGCGCAAAAGAATCTCCAAAGTTGTCAACGAAGGATCGTAAAAGGAGTTTATACCCGACAAATGCTTGTCTTTTTCTGTAAGTCCTTCTCTTTCTTCCTCAAATCCCGAAGCTTCCTTCGACGAAACTGGCGAACATTCCATCGGAAGAGGAATCCTGTTCGGCAAAGTCGCACCCTGACGCGTCCGAGGAGGGTGTGAGAAAGCAGGAGAAGACGTCTGAGCCTGTACTGAGACGTATCCGGGCGGCTGAGCTGGCGGCTGCGTTGGCGGCTGAGCTGGCGGCCGCGCTGGCGCTCGAGCGAGAGCCTGACGTGGCGCCATAGACGGAGTCAGGAAAGGAGTCCGACCAGGCGCCTGAAGTGGCGTCTGAAGAGGAGTCACATGGAGAGTCTGAGCCTGAAGAGGCGACTGCAAAGGAAGCCTGCGAAGAGGACTGCACAGTAGTCTGCGGAAGATGTAAGGCGGTCGGGAGCGCATTCGGGGACGAAAGAGACTTGCCAAAAAGCTCCAAGATACTGCCTAACTTGGCATTCATCTGTTCAAACACCGAAGGTTGAGGATCCACCGACGTAGAAGGCGCGGGAGGTGTAGAAGGATGATCCACAAACACGTCTGGAGCCGCAGGAGTTATCGCTTGAGGAGGCTCTGGAGAAGGCTCCGAAGGAGTGTGCGTGTTCGGCTTCTCCACTTCTATGAGAGAAGGGCGATAAATCGAAACCGCCGAGAAAAGCTTCAGGCTCCTCCCAAAAACTACAAGAAGGTTCGGCAGCCGCCACCTTCTTGGGAACCGCAGCAGGCGAAACATCGCGCGACCTTTTCAGCGGTCTAGAAGTCTTATTACGCCAACCTCTATAAGAGAAACATCTGAACTAGAGTCACTTGACGAAAAACACTTCCTCGCAACACCTTTCCAATGGTGAGCGACAGCATCCTGGGATACGGCTACAGGATTGCTTGAGGGGGCGGCTGCTCGGGAGCAGGTCCCGCTCGCCTCCCTTCGGTTTTCGGCATGCCTCCTCCCAGGATCTGGGGAGTTTGACAGGGGCCTAGACCTAGGAGAACGAACGGGCCGAACCTCCTCCACTACACTTGCACTAAGTAATTTGTCACACTTAACTACCACTTCTTGCACTGTCTCACCCATTTTCTGCATAGTGGTGAGGAAAGAGACAAATTTCGAGTCCATATCGGCTCGTAATACTGACACGGGATCGGGATCGGAGATACAGATTCGAGGGCAGGAGCAACCACTACGGGTTAATAGGAACAGGATTAATAGAATTCAGAGGAATATCCTGGCTACTCACTAACTTATAAGAAGATCTCTGTGAAGCCTTTCTGATTCTATCTTTTTCTAACTTTCTCATATACTTTCCCAGTGCCTTCCACTCCTGAGATGTTAGAGACTTACATTCTTCACACGTATTCTCAAAAGAACATTCACGTCCCCTACAACTAACACAAGTAGAATGAGGATCAAGTGAAGCTTTAAGAAGTCTAGTCTTACACCCACTACTACACACCCTATACTGAACAGAGCCGGTGTCAGACATCGTGAAGAATTCAAAATAATTCCTAAAAAGGACAACAATATCAAAACCAAAATAACTATAGCGCTAGCAAAAAGATCAGCAAACTCAAGGTACATCACCAAAAGGAGAAAACCAAGATGATCAATTCCAAATTCCAACCAGCAGAGGAACCGTGTTACCGGTTCCGACGGCAGGAAACTTCTGATTTATTGTTGGAATGGTTCCCGGTACCCGGTAGAGGGCGGGGAGGGAGTAGAGGGATCACCTGTCAAACCATTAGCGCTACCGCGAATTTCAAATTCTGCCGTGACGTCAGGAGACGACAGCTATATGTAACCACCGGGTAAGTTATATAAGTGAAAAATAGGGTTATCAATAGGCAATAGTCCGCTAACTGGCTCGTTAGAGACCGACCTACTTACACTCTTGGAAGAGGCTTTTCTAGCCCTATCTCTCTCCAACTTTTTTAGGTAGGAATTAAGCAACTTCCATTCCTCCTCATTCAAATTCTTGCACTCATCACATGTATTCAATTGAGAGCATACATTCCCTCTACAATTTTTACAAGTGGTGTGAGGATCCACCGAAGCTTTCGGCAGTCTCACAAAACAATTCTCATTCACACACACACTGAACGAAATCGACACGTCAGACATTATGAGAAATTCCAAAGCCAAATCCAAAAAACAGTCCACAATAGCGTATGCCAAACCAAAGATCCAATACGTCACCAAATAGCAGTCCAAAAGATCAACGGCGTAATGAAATTCGAAATTCAAGTCAGGAGGAACTAGCAACGATGTTACTAGTACCGCGACAGAGAAAAATCTGGCTTAAAACGGTAATAGTTCCTATTCCTGCCACCCAGCGGCAGGCGGCGGGATCACCTGACCTACCTGTAGTGTGTGCCGCGAAATTTGAATTTCTGTCGGGGACGACGGAGTCTATAGCTAAGTATATATCTGACAGGGAAGTTGAATGTATGAAACTTGTAAACACTTTGCTTTGTGTGTGCAAAAATACAAAAAGGTTAAAGAGGATTGTGTGATCCCTGAATTGCAGTATGGCATCATATAAAATCAAAGATCACAATTTTCTCAATCTTAAAATTGTATAAAGAATGACTAGTGCTCAAAGTATACTACTCACTGTATCTTTGGTATAAACATAATTGTGAATACTATTACCAACTCTAAGAGGGTAACTAGCAATTAATAGTACAGTAAGACTTATCAGAATCTTGCACACCACAAACTAGAAAACTGATGTAGTAAGTCTTTTCTTCTCTCCCTCTAGCCTAATTCTCTTGTCAAAAGTACAAAGATGACGAAGAATTCTGTAAATGCCTTAAATTTTCAATCTACCACACAAGTACAACTACATTCAAATACTACATACATGACAAGCTTGAAGCGCTTACTTTGCCAAATGTTGCCTCTGCTGAAGGCACCTGAAAATGGTCAGACTGATACGAAGCCATACTGTGCGCCATGACTCTATGGTCCCCAGGAGAGATGTCCTCTTGTCCAGTCTGCAAAACAAATAAAAAAAATTTTCACAAGGGATTCTGTGAAGTAAGCTTGAACATATATGCATATACATATTAAATCAGTGAGTTGAAAAGTAAATTCCACAAATGTATAACATCTTTAAGACTTGGTAACTTACAAAACTTTCAGGAATAATACTGAAGTCAGACGCTACGCTCATCTCATCACTGTCCCGCCTCGGATTTCCTACATCACTCATTTGTTCAGTCTGAAAGGTAAATACTGAACATGAAGTCTTCATAAAACAACAATGTGCAATTGTTGTGCAATCTTAAAACTATGTGAGGCTTCTGAGTCTATTACATGTTTTCATAACAATTACTTCACTTTACATTGTTACATGTGCTATCTTAATGTACCAAAAGCATTCCAAACTACAATCTTTAACTACCCTACCAACTTCAACAGAAGTTATTTTTATATCGAATTACAAAAATATAACACTAAAAAAGGCTGCATGGATAAGTAAATAACAGTGCACATAAATTATACAAGATTACATACACTGATGAGTCGTTAGTTTCAAAAGCTACCAAATAGCTTTAGTCATTATCAATGCTGAACCTCCAAGTATCCACAATCCAAATGTCAAAAACGCCATTATCTAGCAAAATAAGATTCTGTCAAAATCAAAAACACATCTGCGACAGCTTTTCCTATTGTGCAGTTAAATGTGAAATAAGTTTTGAGTTGAATATAAAATTAAGGCCAAGCACTGGGACCTTTGAGGTCATTCAGTGCTGAAACGGAAATTGACCGTAAAAGGTTGAAAAGGAGTAAAACCTCACAGTTGCACTACGAATCAATTGTTAGAGAGGGTGGAAAGTAAGATGGAGGGAGGTACAGTACAGGCAGTCCCCGGGTTATGACTGGTTTGGCTTACGACATTCCGAGGTTAAGGCGCTTTTCAATTATTTTCATTAGAAGTTATTTCCAGGGTTACAGCACCTCCAATACTGATCTGGCAGAAGTAATATGACACCAAAAATGCAAAATAATCAATAGTATTTGAATGTTTTTTTTTTTATGTAAAATGCAATAAGAATGCAGTTTACATAGTTTTCAATGCACCCAAAGCATTAAAAGTAAAGTTTTCTTAGGATTTTTGATGATGCCGGCTTACAACGATTTTCGGGTTACAACGCGTCTCAAGAACGGAACCCCCCTCGTAACCTGGGGACTGCCTGTAATTGGAACAAAAGGGTTTGCAGCTCGTGGCCAGAGGGATGCTGCAAAGAACCTTCAGTAATGCTAACAGGGCACCCTGTGAGGCAAACTGACGGCACCAACCCCCTATGGGTTAGGCAAACAAAAGCAGGAGCTATGAGTGGACAAATAACAAACATCACTCTTGAGGGTTTTAACGATTTCCCCACTTATGAAATTGACAACAAATGAATTACCATTGATTTTTATGAAAAACTGCAACTCAATTTCCTTTCAATACATTTCAAACTTTTTTGTGAATATGAAAGAAATATCTTATAGTTATTAATTTCATGAAATAACGAAATTGCAAATTGAATGGGAGTATTCTGCAAAGAAAGGCATCTGAGAATATACAGTAAAATACCTCTTTTAAAATAATTTTTTTTATAAATTTCACTTCTACAGGCAATACATAAAAATTTAATATATAATAGGTTATTGTTAATACTTACAAAATAAAAATATATGGTAAACAACCGGGTGGACTGGCCAACTCACCGACTACTGCGGTTTTGGCCATCCTCCGAAAAAGTACTTAAAACGTCCTCACACCGGAGATAGTCATCAGTCATGAGGAGTTGGTGGTGATAGCAGGAGCTCAAGACCTCTATTCTCCTTTCGAAGTAGGTATTTTCTCCAAAGTTAAAAATTAAGGCCATATTTTAAGATTTAAACAGAGGGCAATGAAAAGTGTGGCCAACGCAGTGCACACTACCCCAAAATGCTTTCGAAAATTTTACTTATGATTAAAAAAGTTTAGAAGATTGACACCATCTCGCTGTTTACGGAGTCACTTGTGTCAACAACTTCCCATTACCTGTGCTAAATCCGCACATCACTTGTACCCATAGACGCTGGGGCACTTTCATCACAACAATTGTAAATCCGACCTCTAACCAGTACTTATCTAAGGGAACTATGGCATTCTTTGCAGTGTTTTGAGCTCTTCAATTGTTTATCAGTGTTGTCAATTGGTATGTGTTTACCCTCCAAACTGGTCATAAGACTTACACAAAACCGGGAAAATAAGTGAAATTAGCATATCCATTTGTAGTATACTATATACATATTACAACAATTTTATCATTACTGCATCACTATGACAACTAGAATTCATGAAAACAATTTGTAAATGCATCGGCGTATGTGTGAAGCTCCACTAAATGGGCAACGATGAATCTTTTTTTCTGTCGTCTGCTCGTACTTCAGAAATATCATAATTTGTCGTAAATTGAGGTTCTTTAACATATGGAATGTAATCAGCGGCAGCTGGAACCGGTCATAAGCTTTTGAACAAGGAGGTTCGGTAGTTAACCCTTTAACGCCGATTGGATGTATTAAACGTCGATATAAATTGTCTGTTGGGTGCCGATTGGACATATGGTACGTCGATATAAAAAAAAAATTTTTTTTAATTCGCGGAAAAATAGTTATAGGCCTACTAGGCAAAAACTTTTGAATCACCCGCCTTGGGGGATGCTGGGAGTTCACGGATCAAGGCATTGTTTTGTTTACAATCGTTACATAGGTGCGTAAGCGCAAATTTCTTTCTTCTCGCACTAAAAAGTATCAGCGACACATCTCAGAAATTATTTCATCACTGACATAATTTTTGCACCATTTTATATTGGCCGTTACATGGAGTATTATATATGAAAATGAGCGCAATTTCATGTAGAATACAACAAAAAACCACTCATGGTTGTAGCTTTTATCAGTTTTGAAATTTTTTTATATAAATAACGATAAGTGCCAAAATTTCAACCTTCTGTCAACTTTGACTCTACCGAAATGGTCGAAAAATGCAATTGGAAGCTAAAACTCTTATATTCTATTAATAATAAATCATTTACCTTTATTTTGCAACAAATTGGAAGTCTATAGCACAATATTTCAATTTATGGCAAATTTATGAATTAAACTTTTTCCTTACGTCCGCGCGGTAACTCTTCCAAAATAATCATAAATTTTTTCGTCTGATTGTCGTAATGTTTGCACCATTTTAAATTAGCCGTACATAAAGCTTTATATATGAAAATGTGCGCAATTACATGTAGAATACAACAAAAAACAACCTATGGTTGTAGCTTTAATCAGTTTTGAAATATTTTCATATAAATAACGATAAATAGAAAAAATTCGTCCTTCAGTCAACTTTAACTCGACCGAAATGGGGGCTAACCCACTTACATGACAAAACCTTTGCCTTTGGCACTATCAAGGAGCACAAAACCAATCCCAACCACCTGACCATCTCTAACCCGTGTTACACCTAACAATTGAAAGGAGTTACCACTTAACCCTCTTCCAAACAACCATAAAAACACAACACCAAATTAAAATAAAACTAAACTAAACTAACAAGGATTAGTCTCAGCTCCCTGTCCCAGCACTGAATCTGCAGATACGTAGGGACCCAAAGAGAAGCACTTATCGTATGTCACTCTTACGACTCTCAAGTAGTGAGAAGCAAACACTGAGTTGCATCTTCAGTATGTAGAGGCTACGACATCGTTCAACGACATATTTTTCTGAAACGCCAGAGATGTCGCGATAGCCCTCACTTCATGTGCTCTAACTCTAAGGACCCTAAACTGCTCTTCTTTGCATGCTGCATGCGCCTCCTTTATGACGCTCCTCATAAAGAACGCCAGAGCGTTCTTAGAAATGGGCCTTCTAGGATCTCTGACAGAACACCAGAGACACTCTAGGCTATCCTTAAGCATCTTTTTCCTTTCAAGGTAGAATTTAAGGGTCCTGACAGGTCACAGGGATCTCTCTATCTCTCTTCCCACTAAGTGTGAGAGTCCTTTGACCGCAAAACTTCTGGGGCAGGGTTTAGAGGGATTCTCGTTCTTAGCTAAGAACAAAGGTTTAAAGGAGCAGATCGCCGACTCGCCTTTAAACCCTACTCTAGCATCCAGAGCCTGTAACTCACTAACTCTTTTAGCAGTCGCCAGAGCTATAAGAAACAGCGACTTTCTAGTCAGGTCCCTGAAGGACGCCTGTTGAGGAGGTTCGAACTTCTCTGATACCAGGAACTTGAAAACGACATCTAAGTTCCAACTGGGAGGTCTAGAGGACTTCTTCTTAGTGGTCTCGAAAGATCTGATAAGATCATGCAGATCTTTACCTCTGCGATATTCAGGTCCCTGTTCCTGAACACCGTGGATAGCATGCTACGATAACCTTTAATCGTCGAGACCGCTAAGTTGCATTCTTCTCTTAAAAAGGGAAGGAAGTCAGCAATTATGGTCACAGAGGTATTGGATGAGGATAGTTTCTTCGTCCTGCACCATCTCCGAAACACTTCCCACTTCGACTGGTAGACTCGCAAGGTTGATGACCTGCGGGCTCTGGCGATCACGCTAGCAGCTTTGCGCGAAAAGCATCTCGCTCTGACAAGTCTCTCGATAGTCTGAAGGCAGTCAGGCAGAGAGCGGGGAGGTTTTTGTGAAACCTGTCGAAGTGGGGTTGTCTGAGCAGATCTCTCCTGAGTGGAAGAGATCTGGGGAAGTCCACCGTCCATACCAGTACCTCTGTGAACATTCCTGAGCGGGCCAAAAGGGAGCGACCAGAGTTAGTTTCGTTCCTCTTGAGGAGACGAACTTTCTCAATACTTCCCCCAAAATCTTGAATGGGGGAAACGCGTACCCATCTATCCCTGTCCAGTCTAGAAGGAGTGCGTCTACTGCTATTGCTCTCGGATCCAAAATGGAGGAGCAAAGTTGTCCAGTCTCTTGTTCCAATTCGTGGCAAAAAGGTCTATGTTTGGTCTGCCCCAAAGGCTCCACAACATCTGGCAAACGTCTAGATGGAGAGTCCATTCTGTGGGGAGGACTTAATCTCTCCTGCTCAGCAGGTCCGCCCTTACGTTCTTCTCTCCCTGAACAAACCTGGTGAGAAGCGTTATTTCTCTCTCCCCTGCCCACAGCAACAGGTCTCTTGCTGTTTTGTACAGGGAGATGGAATGAGTCCCTCCCTGTTTCCTTATATATGCCAGAGCTGTGGTGTTGTCCGAGTTGACCTGGACCACTGAGCCTCTGACTTCTGATTCGAAACTCATCAGGGCCAGAAAGACTGCTAATAACTCTTTCTTGTTGATGTGCCAGTTCACCTGGTCCCCATTCCAGGTGCCTGACACTTCTTTCGCCCCTAGTGTTGCTCCCCATCCCGACTGACGCATCTGAGAACAACACTAGGCGCGGGTTCGGCTTTAGTAGAGACAAGCCTTTGTTCATTCTGAGAGGTAAAAGCCACCAATTCAGCTCCTTTTTTACCCCTTCTAGGATCGGGAAGGTGTCCGCAAGGTCTCCCGACCTCTGATCCCACATCCGCTTCAGGTAGAACTGAAGGGGTCTCAAGTGAAGTCTTCCTAGAGAGAAGAACTGTTCCAGCGAGGAAAGTGTCCCCAGAAGACTCAATCATGCCCTCGTGGAGCACTGTCCTCTCTCTAAGAAGGTAGTCACTTTTTCCATGCCCCGTTCTATTCTTTCCGGGGATGGAAACGCTCGAAAACCCAGAGAATCCATCAGAATCCCCAGATACATGATGCTCTGACTGGGGACCATCTGGGACTTCTCGTGGTTTATCAACAGTCCAAGGGACTGGGTCATTTCTAATGTCACTTGCAAGTCCTCCAGACATCGAATCTTCGACTCGGCGTGAATAAGCCAGTCGTCTAGATAAAGAGTGTGTCTCACCCCCTTCAGATGCAGCCACAGGGCTACATTCTTCATGAGCCCCGTGAAAACTTGTGGAGCCGTCGACAGGCCAAAGCACAAGGCCCTGAATTGGAAAATCTTTATTTGGACCATGAATCTCAGGTACTTCCTTGAAGAATGATGAATAGGTACGTGGAAGTATGCGTCCTGAAGATCCAGGGAAACCATCCAATCTCCCGGTCGAAGAGCAGTGAGAACTGAAAAGGTAGTCTCCATAGAGAACTTCCTCTTCTCTTCAAAGAGATTCAAGGCGGTTACGTCCAGAACAGGTCTCCACCCACCCCGAGGCTTTCGGCACGAGGAACAGGCGATTGTAGAATCCCTGGGAGTGGGGATCCTGAACTGGCTCTATGGCCTCCTTCTCCAGCATTTGATCTACCAGTTGAAGAAGGGTTCGCCGCAGAACGGGGTCTTTGTACTTGGCTGAAAGCTCCCTTGGAGTTGTAGTTAAGGGAGGCCTTTCCCTGAAGGGGATGAGGTATCCCTTCCTCAAAATAGAGAGGGACCAGTTGTCCGCTCCTCTCTGTGCCCAGGCTTCTGCAAACTCGAGAAGCCTGGCACCTACTGTAGTCTGGAGGACTTGATTCTTATTTAGCCCTCTTGAAGGGCCTAATAGAAGACCTACCACGCTTCTCGGGTTTTTTCCTCTGAAAGAGGCTCTGTGTGAAGGGCTCCCTCAAAAAGGCTCTTGAGCAGGAAATTTCTCCTTTCTGACGGAGGAAGCCGCTGGTCTCGCCTTCCTCGAAGACTGCGCCAACAGACTCTGAGTTGCCTTCTCCGCCAGGGAGTGAGAAATATCCTTCACCAACTTGTTCGGGAACAGCTGGTTCGAAAAGGGGGCTTAAAGCAAGGACGCCCTTTGGACCGGGGATACAGATTTTGTGAGGAACGAGTTGTATACCGCTCTCTTCTTCAGAATTCCTGCCCCGAAGAGAGAGGCCAACTCCCCCGATCCGTCCCTGACTGCCTTGTCCATGCAAGACAGAATGCTATTCAGCTCCTCTGGTCCCAGAAACTCTGGGTCAAGAGTCTTCCTGGACAATGCCCCAAGGGACCAATCTAAAAAGTTAAAGACTTCCAGTACCCGAAAGAGTCTCTTAAGGAAATGGTCCCGTTCGGTCATTCCCCACATAGTCTTGGCCGTCAGAAGGGAATGTCTTCTAGCGGAATCCACCAAAGTGGAGAAGTCCGCTTCTGCCGATGAGGGGAGTCCCAACCCCATCGGCTCTCCTGTCTCGTACCAAATACCCTGTTTGCCCGAGAGCTTGGAGGGAGGACAAGAAAAAACTGTTTTCCCTGCCTCCTCTTTGGACTTGAGCCAATCCCCAACTCCTTGTAAGGCTTTCTTCATCGAGATGGTTGGGCGCATCTTCAGGAAGGAGGATCCCTTCGATGTCTTGGTGCTGGTGAAAAGAGACCGAGGAGAGGGAGGAGCAGCTGGGCTAAGAGAATCTCCAAATTCCTGCACCAGCAGGGCCGCTAAAATATTGTAGTCCGAAAGGGCTGCTGTTCTGGGGACTTCCTCCTCCGAGACGTCTTGTAAGTCCTCTTCCGTATCTACACGAAGGCGTTGGTGAGACGAGGCTGCTACTTCTGCAAGGCTGCCAGGAGAAAAACGTCGAGCGGTAACCGAGCGCTTAAAGGGAGAAGGACGTCCAGTAGGAGAGTCGCTTCTATCCGCAGAAGAGCGCCTACCAGGAGCAAAGCGCCTGTCAGGCGAATCACGCCTGCAAGGAGAAAAGTGCCCGATGGAAGACGAGCGCCTGCAAGGAGAAAAGTGCCCGATGGAAGACGAGCGCCTGCTAAGAGAGGCGCTTCTATCAGGCGAAACGCACCTGAGAGGAGAGGCGCATTTGTCAGGAGTATAGCGCCTGTCAGACGCGAAGCACCTGCTGGGAGGCGAGCACCTGGTTGGAGAGGAGTGCCTGCCAATAGAGGAGCGCCTGCGAGGAGAGGCGCATCTATCAGGCAAAGAGCGCTTGAGAGAAGAGGAGCGTCTATCAGAAGTAGAGCGCCTGTCAGGAGAATCGCGCCTGCAAGGAGGAGAGCGTCTAACAGGGGAGAGGCACTTGGAGCTTCTCAGAGAAGGGCTCCTGTCCCGAGAGGCACTCCTCTTGCGAGGAGGGAGCTTAGACCTCTTGATCGGGAGAGCGATGTCCTTCTTGCAGGGAGGGTCCTTAACCAGAGCGCCCATCAACGTAGAAAGTTGCTCCTGGAGGTTAATAAGGATCCGTGTAGTGGACTTCTCCTGATCTCCTTCTGGAGAAGGCGAGCGAGGCTTCGACGAAGAAGGACGAGTTGTACGAGAAGCAGGGCTGACTGGGGCTCTCTTGGCTCTCTTCCTGTCCACAGGGGACTCCTCAGGGAAGCGCTCCAGGCTGAAGTCGAAAATACTGCTGGGAGCCTTCCAGGCTCTCTTCAAAGGACGAGACTCCTCAGCTGAACTCCATCCGCGCCTTGGAGAAGCCGAATCAGATGAAAAGCACTTCCTCAGGATGCCTTTTCTGTGGCGATCCATGGCAGTCTGGGTCGAGACAACAGAACCTGCCGAAGGGACGCCTGACCGGTGGGGATTCTCCACAACCTCCTTACGGTTTTAGACATTCCTCCTCCACTGGGCCTGGGAGTTTGGAAGAGGTCTAGACCTGGGAGCATTGTGGAGCTGATCAGACGCCCCCTCCACTGCACTGGGAACACTGCACTCACTATTCACAGCACTCTTACCTTGCATTGCAAGCAATTGCAACTCCATCCTGCGTGGAGCGGCTTTCATAGTAGCCATCTCTGAAGACGAATCCGCAGGTTCGGTGAAGGGAGGAGCTGAAACTGCAGGAGAGGATGCAACTACTACATTTGGGTTAGGAACTAAAGTGCCCTCAACTAGCTCGTTGGAACGAGACCTACTGGCGCTTCTGGACGATGCCTTCCTAACTCTGTCTTTCTCTAGCTTCCTCAAATACGAAGATAGAGAATTCCATCCTTCCTCATTTAAACCTTCACATTCCGTACAAGGATTATTAATTGAACATTCACTCTCCTGACACCTCATGCATACAGTGTGAGGATCTACCGAACCCTTCGGTAGTCTCACCTTACAGCCATCCATCACACACACTATATACAATACCAGAGTCAGACATTATAAGAGTAATCCAAAAGCAAAATCCTAAGAACAATCTACAAAAGCGTATGCCAAGCCAACGATCCAATACTTCACCAAAAGACAGTCCAACAAGATCCATGGCAAGCAAAAAACGAAAATCAAATCAGGAGGAACCAACAAGGGTGTTGTTGGAACCGGCGATAGAGAAAATCTGATTAGAAAACGGGAATGGTTCCTAGTCCCGCCGCTGGGTAGATCACCTGACCTACCTGTAGCGTGTGCCGCGAAATTTCAATTTCTGTCAGGGACGTCGGAGACTATAGCTAAGTATATCTGCCGGGGAAGTTGCATGTACAAAAACATTTTTTCCCCTTCGGCGCTCACTCGCAAACGCCGCCGGCATATGGGAGACGATTTTTAAAATACCGCTTTGGCGTTTAGGGGTTAACTGCTTGTCCGGTAGTCAGGCGTCCTGCCCGGCTGGGAGGTGAAGCTTCACTTTGCTTTGGACCCAGGAACAGAGTGAGGGGTGGCATGAGGTGGGACTATGTGTAAAGGACCTCAGGTTTGTATAGTAAGGAAAAATACAATTTACGACAAATTGTGATTTGTTCCGACAAGTAATGCAAACCCTCGGTCCTTTAACATATGAAAGACTCACTTATTGGTGGGTGGAATCCTAGTCTTAAGAACAGACTGGTGTTCATCCGACCTTGGTTCCCTCCCTGGTCGTAAGAGTAGAGGGAGGGATCTTAGCCTCTGCCCAGCTGATCGGGGTGTTCACCGCAGGATCAGATGTCAGACCTCTGGACCAAATTCATAAGAGGGAGGCAAGTGTGCCTCTTATGAATAGCAAGCAAGAACTAGTTCCTACTTCAAGAGCCAAGTATAAGGTCATGGGTTTGTCTCTTGTTGGCATCCACTCCCCCCCTTGTTAGGGGAGTGGTGGATAACCGCTCCCACCCCTACTGAAAGGGATAGGATGGAGCGCAGTTGAGTAGCTTACCTGCATCGGCCTCCTGTCCAGCGTATGACGACCGCAGCCCTCTGCCCACAGGTAGAGGAGAGAAAGGGGGAGGAAGAGAAGCCAGTCACTCTCTCATTCGCTCGCCCAATCACGCAGTCACACAAGGATGCGATGCTGTTCTGTCCGCTCGGGAGCTGGGTAAGCTACACAACTTGTTGAGCAGCCACCAAAGGTCCCAAGGAAAAGGTGTCCAAGGACCTGTGGGCGATATCCCGAAGATAAAAAGATGTGAAGGTGGTCTGGTTGGCCCAAACCCCTGCCTTCAGCACCTGTGCCATGGAGAAGTTCTTGCGGAACGCAAGGGTTGGACCAATACCTCTAACTTCGTGAGCTCTCGGACGAAGGGTACCAGTGTCGTCACTCCTATCCGAAGTGTACGCCTTCCTGATCACCTCATGAAGCCAGAACGAAAGTGTGTTCTTGGACACCTTGGTAATCCTGGTACTAACAAAGAGGCGTCGACGCTCAGGCCTGAGGTGACAAGTTCTCTTCAGATAGTGCCGTAGCGCCCTCACAGGACAAAGTAACATCTCATCCGCATCATCGTCGGTGTAGTCCTTCAGGGAGGGGATCGTGAATGACTAACTAGTCTTCGCTACGAAATCCGAGACGAAATAGAGCGTCACAGATCTCCATCCCCTCGTGTGCTTAACATCGAAGGAAAGACCATGAAGTTCCCCTACTCTCTTTGCAGATGCCAGGCCCAGAAGAAAGACAGTCTTGAGGGTCAGATCCCTGTCTGACGACTCCCGGAGTGGCTCGAAGGGTCTTCGAGTCAAACTCCTAAGGACAACAGTCACATCCCAACCCGCGGGCCTGAGTTCCCTGGGTGGGCATGACCTCTAGAAGCTCTTCATCAGGAGGGAGATCTCCATGGAGGTGGAGATGTCCACTCCCCACAGCTTAAGGACTAGGGCCAGGGCGGCTCTGTAGCCTTTCACTGCAGAGACGGAGAGGAGCTTCTCTCGGTGAAAGAACATCAGGAAATCCACTACCTGCTGAAGAGTGGCTCTGAGAGAAGAGAGTCCCCGTCCACGACACCAACCACAGAAGATGGACCACTTCCCCTGGTACACAGCTGCAGAGGACTGCCTGAGGTATCCCGCCATCTCTGTTGCTGCTCGGCGAGAAAAGCCTCTCGCTCGCAAGAGATGGTGGATAACAGCCAGCCGTGAAGAGACAGGGACCGAACCGATCGGTGGTACCGTTCCATGTGTGGCTGCGACAGGAGGGAATCTCTCTCAATGCTTCGGCGAGAAGAGCCAGCAGGTCCGAATACCAAACAGCCTGAGGCCATTTGGGTGCCACCAGAATCATCCGAAGATTTGCGGTGACCAGCACCCTGCTGATCACCTTGCGAATGAGAACGGGGGAAAGGCGTACACGAAGAGGTTGTCCTAAGGATATTGAAGAGCGTCCTCTGCAGGTGCCCACGGGTCCAGCACAACTGAGTAGAAAATTACATTTTTATAATAATATAAAGTTTCACTTATACTTACCCGGTGGTTACATATAGCAATAAATCAGAAGTTTCATGCCTACCTGTCCATATGAGGGGAGGAGGGCGGGCTTCGTTATGTAACCACCGGGTAAGTATAAGTGAAACTTTATATTATTATAAAAATGTCATTTTCACTTATATAACTTACCAAGTGGTTACATATAGCTGATTGACACATTTAGGTGGTGGGACAATGGCAGCTAAAATAACAACTGTTGGAATTATCCGAAGATATAGGTTCCTTACCTTTAAAGACCGCTGACTCAGTGGTTACTGCCTCTGTAGTCTGCTGGCCTTTATTGTACCGACAGGATATATGGATCCATGTGTCGGACACAATAATAAGTACTTGCCGTTGAGGACGTGACCGTAACGGACAAGACTATAATGCCCCTGCTCAGGGCGCAGTACAAATCACCACAAAATACAATGAAAAACGAGGGATCACCACAACCGTTAAGAAATACACCAAGACATTAAAAGACTGAAAGATACTCAAAAAACTCCCTGTATCTTCAGACAACCTTAAAAATACACTAATCAAGGAGAAAAGTTAGTGAGGATGGGATACATCCTTCTCTCCCTCACCCAATACCGTGTCAGTCACAATGAATGGCCCCAATGTACTGCAATTTTCATATGTGGTTTGCAAATCTGTCAGATAATGAGATGCAAAGACAGAATTGCTTCTCCAATATGTAGATTTAATAATGTCTTTCAAAGACAGATTACGTCTAAAGGCCATAGACGTAGACACTGCTCTAATTTCATGAGCTTTGACTTTAAACACTTTGATATCTGAGTCCTGACATTGTCCGTGTGCCTCAGAAATCAAATTCCTTAAAAAGAAGGAGAGCACATTTTTAGAAAGACGAGGAGAAGGATCTTTCACTGAACACCATAGGTTATCACTCTTACCTCTTATACCTTTGGTCCTTTGCACATAATGTCTAAGTGCTCTCACTGGACAGAGAAGACATTCAGGCTCATTAGGCCCCACTAACTCCGAAATGTTCTTTATAGAGAAAGAACGAGGCCAAGGACGTGAGGGATTTTTCATTCTTAGCCAAAAACCCCAGCATTGATGAGCAAATGGCATTGCCCTTAGCGAATCCAACTCTCTTATCAATAGCATGCAGCTCACTGATTCTTCTAGCTGATGCTAAAGCACAAAGAAAAAGTGTCTTCCTAGTCAGATCTCTAAAAGAACTAGAGGAGATCGGTTCGAATCTATCTGACATCAACCATTTAAGAACTACATCCAGGTTCCAAGCTACTGTTCTTGACTCCTTTGTCTTGGTCGTATCAAAGGAACGAATCAGGTCTGAGAGGTCTTGATTATTAGAAATGTCTAATCCTCGATGTCTGAACACAGAAGACAACATAGCTCTATAACCCCTAATCGTCTGGGTAGAAAGCTTCTTATTCTCACGAAGAAAAAGAAGGAAGTTAACTAACTGAGCTATAGAGGTCTTAGAAGACGAAATTCCTTCTTCTTTGCACCAAGCTCTGAATTGGACCCACTTAGCTTGGTACACTCGATCAGAGGATTCTCTTCTGGGTCTAGCAATAGCCCTTGAAGCTCTCTTTGAAAATCCTCTCTTTCTGAGGAGATGCTCGACAGTCTGAAGGCGACTAGTCGAAGAGCGGACAAGTTGTGATGGAACCTCAGAAAGTGGGGCTGTCTGAGTAGATCCTTCCTTAACGGTAACTCTCTCGGGGGGAAGTCCGTCAACAGCAGTAGTAGATCCGGAAACCATTCCCTGGCCGGCCAAAAGGGGGCTATCAGAGTCATCCTGACGTTCTGATGACCTCTGAACTTTGCCAGAACTAATCTTAGCATTTTGAAAGGCGGAAAGGCATACAGATCCAGATTTGACCAGTCCAGAAGCATGGCATCCACTGTAAACACCTCCTCATCTGGAACTGGGGAGCAATACAGTGGTAGACGAGCTGTCTTGTTTGTGGCGAAGAGATCCAACTGAGGACATCCCCAAATCCTCCAAAGCTTCTTGCATATTTGAGGATGTAACGTCCACTCTGTGGAGAGGACTTGTCCTCTCCTGCTGAGAATGTCTGCCTTTACATTATCGAGCCTTGAATAAATCTTGTGCTCAAGACAACCTTGTTCTCTTTCGCCCAAATGAGTAGGTCTCTCGCTGCCTCACACAGAGAGAACAAGTGTGTCCCCCCGTTTTTTAATGTAAGAGAGAGCCGTGGTGTTGTCTGCTTGAACCAGCACTACTTTCCCTCTTACCTCTGTCTTTAAGTGCATTAGAGCCAAATGAATTGCCTTCAACTCTTTTAGATTTATGTGCCAGCTTCTCCTGAATGAATTCTGCCCCAAAGTTCCCCCCCCCCTGACCACTTCCTTTCTAGCCAGAGTAGCTCCCCCACCCTTTTGTTCCGATGCGTCTGACAAAGGCATAAGGTTGGGGCTCAACTGGCTTAGAGACAAAGCCTTCCTCTAGCCTTCCTTCTGATTTCCACCAAAGGAGGTCCTGTTTGATTCCTTCCGAGATGGGGAACAGGAGGAGTCTGGGAACTTCTTCCTTTGCCACTTCTGCTTCAAGTAAAATTGAAGTGGTCTCATGTTGAGCCTGCCCAGACTTACAAATTGCTCTATTGAGGCCAAGGTTCCTAAAAGGCTCATCCACTGATTCGCCGAGCAAGTTTGTCTGACGAGAAATTCGTCTATCTTGTTCAGGCAAGAGTCGATCCTTTGGAGAGACGGAAAAGCCTGAAAAAGAACTGAATTCAGTCTCACTCCCAAATAAACTATCTCCTGAGAAGGAGTGAGACATGACTTTTCCTTGTTTACTAACAAACCTAGGCTTTCCGTCAGCCTTAAAGTCTTTTGTAGGTCCTCCACACACTTCTGTCTGGACCTTGCCCTGAGAAGCCAATCGTCTAGATACATGGAGATTCGTATCCCGTCCAGATGAAGCCACTTTGCTACTGACGACAGAACTCTGGTGAACACTTGTGGAGCTGTCGACAGGCCGAAGCAGAGGGCCCTGAACTGATAAATGCGGCCCTGGAACATGAATCTCAGGAATCTTCTCAATTCCGAATGAATCGGAATATGAAAATAGGCGTCCCGAAGGTCTATGGAAACCATC
The DNA here is from genome assembly GCF_015104395.2 of Macrobrachium nipponense. NCBI lineage: Eukaryota > Metazoa > Arthropoda > Malacostraca > Decapoda > Palaemonidae > Macrobrachium > Macrobrachium nipponense. The sequence continues at coordinate 74,011,051 of NC_087214.1, forward strand.
CAATCTCCAGGATGAAGCGCTGCTAATACCGATTGGGTCGTTTCCATAGAAAACTTCGTCTTCAAGACAAAGACGTTCAGGGCACTGCCGTCCAACACCGGTCTCCAACCCCCCCGTGGCCTTCTTTACCAGGAAAAGGCGATTGTAAAATCCTGGTTCCTGCGGAGAGTGCACTAACTCTATGGCCCTCTTTGCCAGTAAGGCGAGAACTTCTTCATGGAGGGCAGCAAATTTTTCGGAGTTCTCCGAGTAAGCTGACAAATTCACAGGAAATTCTGTGAGAGGGGGGTGCTTGATGAACGGAATGGTGTATCCTTCCTTCAGGACCTGGACCGTCCAAGGATCCGCTCCGAGATGAAACCAGGTCTGCCAGAAAAGGTGTAATCTGGCTCCTACTGCTGTGTGGAGGACTACACGCCTACTTCTTGATGGAAGAGGGAGTGGTTTTAGAAGAGGCTCTACCTCTCCCACGAAACCTGGAGAAAGATCGAACGGGAGCTCTCCCTCAAAATGGTTTAGGAGCTTCCGTGGAGGGAGCACTCCGAGAAGCAGAAAGAACCGGAGCTATCTTCCTGGGCTTCTTCACTGACTGTGATAAAAGATCCTGGGTCGCTTTCTGTGTTAAAGATTGAGCGATCTCGCTCACAATCTCTTGCAGAAAAAGGTGTTTCTTGTCCAAAGGAGAGAAGAGCAAGGCAGACTTCTGGTTCGATGAGACCCCTTTCGACAAGAAGGAGCACCAAATCTGTCTCTTTTTCAACACTCCAGAGGCGAAAATGGCAGTGAGCTCCGAAGCTCCATCACAGATGCCTTTATCGATACAATCCAGTACCGAGGCAAAATCCTTCAACTGCTCCTCCGAAAGTCCAAATGACTTGACTTTCCTGGCCAGCGAAGCAATGGCCCAATCCAGGAAGCTAACAACTTCAAAAACACGGAAAACACTCTTGCAAAGATGCTCCAGTTCATTTGCTGAAAAGAAAATCTTAGCAGTATTAAGGGCTGCTCTGCGGGAAGAGTCCACAAGACTAGAAAAGTCTCCCTGAGCAGAGGCAGTCACACCCAGGGAAAAAACTTCTCCAGTGTCATAACAGACCACGGCTCCTTGACGGAAAAGTCTCGAAGGGGACACAAAAAACATTGGGGTTTTTCCCCTGTTCCCTCTTCTCCAAAAGCCAAGCGTTAACTTTCTTGATAGCTTTCTTAGCCGAAATCGAGAGGACGAGACGCGTGAACGAGGACGAGGAGTCAGGCTTACTGTCCTTTTTTTTTTTCCACTGCGAACTAGGAGAAACTGGAACAGAAGGCGCAAAAGAATCTCCAAAGTTGTCAACGAAGGATCGTAAAAGGAGCTTATACCCCGACAAATGCTTGTCTTTTTCTGTAAGTACTTCTCCTTCTTCCTCCAAATCCGAAGCTTCCTTCGACGAAACTGGCGAACATTCCATCGGAAGAGGAATCCTGTTCGGCGAAGTCACACCCTGATGCGTCCGAGGAGGGTGTGAGAAAGCAGGAGAAGACATCTGAGCCTGTACTGAGACGAATCCGGGCGGCTGAGCTGGTGGCTGCGTTGGCGGCTGAGCTGGCACTCGAGCGAGAGCCTGACGTGGCGCCATAGACGGAGTCAGGAAAGGAGTCCGACCAGGCGCCTGAAGTGGCGTCTGAAGAGGAGTCACATGGAGAGTCTGAGCCTGAAGAGGAGTCACATGGAGAGTCTGAGCCTGAAGAGGCGACTGAAAAGGAGCCTGCGAAGAGGACTGCACAGTAGTCTGCGGAAGATGTAAGGCGGTCGGGAGCGCATTCGGGGACGAGAGACTTGCCAAAAAGCTCCAAGATACTGCCTAACTTGGCATTCATCTGTTCAAACACCGAAGGTTGAGGATCCACCGACATAGAAGGCACTGGAGGAGTAGAAGGATGATCCACAAACACGTCTGGAGCCGCAGAAGTTATCGCTTGAGGAGGCTCTGGAGAAGGCTCCGAAGGAGTGTGCGTGTTCGGCTTCTCCACTTCTATGAGAGAAGGGCGATAAATCGAAACCGCCGGAGAAAAAGCTTCAGGCTCCTCCCAAAAACTACAAGAAGGTTCGGCAGCCGCCACCTTCTTGGGAACCGCAGCAAGCGGAACATCACGAGACCTTTTCAGCGGTCTAGAAGTCTTATTACGCCAACCTCTATAAGAGGAAACATCTGAACTAGAGTCGCTTGACGAAAAACACTTCCTCGCAACACCTTTCCAATGGTGAGCGACAGCATCCTGGGATACGGCTACAGGATTGCTTGAGGGGGCGGCTCCTTGGGAGCAGATCCCGCTCGCCTCCCTTCGGTTTTCGGCATGCCTCCTCCCAGGATCTGGGGAGTTTGACAGGGGCCTAGACCTAGGAGAACGAACGGGCCGAACAACCACCTCCTCCACTACACTTGCACTAAGTAATTTAACTTACCCGGTGGTTACATATAGCTGTCGTCTCCTGACGTCACAGCAGAATTTGAAATTCGCGGTAGCGCTAATGGTTTGACAGGTGATCCCTCTACTCCCGCCCTCTACCGGGTACCGGGAACCATTCCAACAATAAATCAGAAGTTTCCTGCCGTCGGAACCAGTAACACGGTTCCTCTGCTGGTTGGAATTTGGATTTGATCATCTTGGTTTTCTCCTTTTGGTGATGTACCTTGAGTTTACTGATCTTTTTGCTAGCGCTATACGTAGTTATTTTGGTTTTGATATTGTTGTCCTTTTTAGGAATTATTTTGAATTCTTCACGATGTCGACACCGGCTCTATTTAGTATAGGGTGTGTAGTAGTGGGTGTAAGACTAGTCTTCTTAAAGCTTCACTTGATCCTCATTCTACTTGTGTTAGTTGTAGGGGACGTGAATGTTCTTTTGAGAATACGTGTGAAGAATGTAAGTCTCTAACATCTCAGGAGTGGAAGGCACTGGGAAAGTATATGAGAAAGTTAGAAAAAGATAGAATCAGAAAGGCTTCACAGAGATCTTCTTCTAAGTCAGTGAGTAGCCAGATATTCCTCTGAATTCTGTTAATCCTGTTCCTATTAACCCCGTAGTGGTTGCTCCTGCCCTCGAATCTGTATCTCCCGATCCCGATCCCGTGTCAGTATTACGAGCCGATATGGACTCTAAATTTGTCTCTTTCCTCACCACTATGCAGAAAATGGGTGAGACAGTGCAAGAAGTGGTAGTTAAGAGACAAATTTAGAGTCCATATCGGCTCGTAATACTGACACGGGATCGGGATCGGGAGATACAGATTCGAGGGCAGGAGCAACCACTACGGGGTTAATAGGAACAGGATTAACAGAATTCAGAGGAATATCCTGGCTACTCACTGACTTAGAAGAAGATCTCTGTGAAGCCTTTCTGATTCTATCTTTTTCTAACTTTCTCATATACTTTCCCAGTGCCTTCCACTCCTGAGATGTTTAAGAGATTACATTCTTCACAACGTATTCTCAAAAGAACATTCACGTCCCTACAACTAACACAAGTAGAATGAGGATCAAGTGAAGCTTTAAGAAGTCTAGTCTTACACCCACTACTGCACACCCTATACTGATAGAGCCGGTGTCAGACATCGTGAAGAATTCAAAATAATTCCTAAAAAGGACAACAATATCAAAACCAAAAAAACTATAGCGCTAGCAAAAAGATCAGTAAACTCAAGGTACATCACCAAAAGGAGAAAACCAAGATGATCAAATCCAAATTCCAACCAGCAGAGGAACCGTGTTACCGGTTCCGACGGCAGAAACTTCTGATTTATTGTTGGAATGGTTCCCGGTACCCGGTAGAGGGCGGGAGTAGAGGGATCACCTGTCAAACCATTAGCGCTACCGCGAATTTCAAATTCTGCCGTGACGTCAGGAGACGACAGCTATATGTAACCACCGGGTAAGTTATATAAGTGAAAACCCAGTTTTCTGTTGTGCCAGGTGGCGAACAGATCCACGACTGGACGCCCCCACAGGTTGAAGAGCCTTTCCGCCACGTCTGGGTGGATGGACCAGTCAGTCCCTATCACCAGATTCCGACGGCTGAGCTTGTCTGCCACTACATTCCTCTTGCCTGGAATGTATAGGGCCGACAGCTCTACCGAGTGAGCTACCGCCCACTTGTGCACCTGTATCGTTAACTGTTGCAACGGGAGGGACACTAGGCCCCCGTTTGTTGACGTATGCCACTACCGTTGTGTTGTCGCTCATCAACACCACTGAGTGTCCCATCACCCGTCCCTGGAGAGAGAGGAACGCTGCCTTGAGCTCCAGGACGTTGATGTGAAGGTGCTTGTCAATGAAGTATCTCAGCATACGGTACAGCGGGCAGAGCAGCGAAAAACACATCTGACACCAACGGCGGTCGAAAGCAAAGTGAAGCTTCACCTCCCAGCAGAGCTGAACACCCAACTACTGGACAAGCAGTTAACTACCGAACCTCCTTGTTCAGAAGCTTACGACCGGTTCCAGCTGCCGCTGATTACATTCCATATGTTAAAGGACCAAGGGTTTGTATTACATGTTGGAACAAATCTGTAATTTTTCGGGGCTAATTTGGTTGCAAAAAAGGGATAATACACACGAATTAAATAAACATTTTGAAGTAACAAAAGTAAAGTTAAACTAAATAATAAGTAAAGTAAACAATTAAGGGAATAAAGCTTTGCACCTCATAAACATTGTAGTCAACTGCTACTCGTAACTGTGTTTGTAGAGTGAGTGCTTAGGAACCAGGAACAGCATCATGGTTCAAGTGCAATTTGGAGTGAATTAAGACCAAAATGTGTATAATTACTATCAAATACGCACTGTGGAGTTTCAGTTGTGATGGCAGTAAGGATAAAACCACCGATCACAAGGTAAAAATGAATTCAGTTCAAACCATGACCCTGGGAATAACAAGTTTCATACTTTCACTAAAGTAAGCAACAAAATGTTGTTTTATTGTGCTGATTACAACTGCAATTTTGAGTAAGATCAATAAACGTTACATATATACGCTAACATTGTTCAAATGAGTGCTGGGTAGGCTGGGAAAGATGGTGGATTGTCTGTGGTTAGAACAGCCAGCCACATGATTGCTGCCATATTGGATTCAAAACTGCCTTGAAAACATATTTTACGAAGAGCGTCACATGCTTATTTTAGTTCGCATGGGGCTTTCACATATCACATTACATTGACGAAACTTCAATCTTTTGAAGGGCATGCTTAAAGTTGTAATTGTATTCTTGCTTCACCAATCAAATATCGAGTGAATAAGGCCTGGCCAGCGCGATGATGATGGATCGTCTGCGGTTGTTTACCCTATTAGTACTGTATAGGGTAAACAATCACGGACGATCCACCATCATCACGCTGGCCGGGTCTTATTCACTCGATATTTAATTCGTGAAAAAAAAAGTACAATAACAACTTTAAGCATACCATTCAAAAGATTGAAGTTTCGTCAACATAATGTGATATATGAAAGCCCCATACGAACTAAAATAAGCATGTGACGCTCTTCGTAAAATATGTTTTCAAGGCAGTTTTGAAATCCAATATGGTGGCTATCGTCAGGCTGGCCGGTCTAATCACGGACAATCTACCATCTTTCCCAACCTTCCCAACACTCATTTGAACAATGTTAGCATATATATGTAACGTTTATTGATCTTACTCAAGATTGCAGTTGTAATCAGCACAATAAAAATGATATTGTTAAGATACAATAAAGTTTGTTCATACTTACCTGGCAGATATATATACAGCTGTATTTCTCCGAAGTCCGACAGAAATTTCAAAACTCCCGGCACACGCAGTGGTCGGCCAGGTGGTTAGTACCCATTCCCACCGCTGGGAGGCGGGAGTCAGGAACCATTCCCTTTTTTTATCCAGATTTTCTATTCCCACTGTCTCCTGAGGGGAGGTGGGTGGGTACTTTGATTATATATATCTGCCAGGTAAGTATGAACAAACTTTATTGTATGTTAACAATATCATTTTGTTCATGAAACTTACCCAGCAGATATATATATATAGCTGAATCCCACCTTTGGAGGTGAGGAGAGACAGAAAAGGATTTTAGGAAACACATTGCGTGCAGATGATTGACATCTTGGTTCCTTACTTGTTAGCATAGCTGACTTCGTGATTATTGTCACCCAAGTCTGCTACTGCTTTACTAGAGTCTCCAGCAAGGTAGTGACCTATGTAGCTGGTGAGTTCTAGATGATCTGTCAACGGGAGCGTGACCACAATGTGACTAGACCACATACGAATCATCTGTCTTCCCTTCGGAATCAGTCAAGCTCTCACACGTCTTACATCATCTTACAATAAAGAAAAAACGTTCTCAACCCCCGTGCATACCAAGTGAGGATTTACCGACACTTTCGGTAGCCTCACCTTACTTGTGCAGACAACACAGTCTGAAACTAGCCGAACTAGATTCAGACAAGTTAAACAAAGGTTAATTAAATTACGATAGCGTATGCCTAGCCACACATCCAAGTCAATCATTCAAAAAAGATAATTAGGATAACTTAAGCGGCAATGGAGAATCAAAATCCTGGTCGGAGGTAATGAAAAAAGGTGTTTCCATTACGAGCGACAGAAAAAATCTGGATAGAAAATGGGAATGGTTCCTGACTCCCGCCTCCCAGCGGCGGGAATGGGTACTAAACCCAACCATTGGGCCCGACCCACTGGGGCCGTTGGTGCTGGGAAGGGCGTTTTGGAAAATTTCTGTCGGACTTCGGAGAAATACAGCTATATATATATCTGCTGGGTAAGTTTCATGAACAAACAACATTTTGTTGCCTATATTAGTGAAAGTATGAAACTTGTTATTCCCGGGGTCATGGTTTGAACTGAATTCATTTTTACCTTGTAAATCAGTGGTTTTATCCTTACTGACATCATAACTGAAACACCACAGTGCTTATTTGATAGTAATTATACAGATTTTTTATCTTAATCCACTCCAAATTGCACTTGAACCACATTGCTGTTCCTGGTTCCTAAGCGCTCACTCCACAAACACAGTTATGAGCAGCAGACGACGACATTGTTTATGAGGTGCAAAGTTTTATTCCTTTAATTGTTTACTTTACTCATTAATTAGTTTAACTTTACTTTTGTTACTTCAAAATGTTTATTTAATTCATGTCTATTATCCCTTTTTTGCAACCAAATTAGCCCCGAAAAATTACAGGTATTTCTAAAGTAGATACAATCCAATGTTTCTAACTTGTCGTACATCTGGCTGCCAAAAACCATCGCGGAGCAGACGACGATTAGTGGATTATATATATATATATATATATATATTTTTTTTTTTTTGCTAGCACTTTTCATTGATTTCAGTCTATATTAGTATTTTGATTTTTTAAATAACTGTATGCCAGAAATAAATGTAACCTTTACTGTTTGCATGATAAGAATGGCAAAATCATCGTTGCCACATTAGTGAAGCTTCACACATACGCCGATGCATTATTATAAACTGTTTCCATGAATTCTAGTTGTCATCGTAATGCAATAATGATAAAATTGCTTTAATATTTATGTATACACACTTCCAATACATAGCCTAATTTCACCAATTTCCACATTTTGTGTAAGTCTTATACCCAGTTTGGAGGGTGAACACATACCAATTAGCAACAGAGAGAGAGAGAAAAGAAGGCGAAGGAAGGAAGGAAAGGGGTGGTGGTGGAGGGGGGCAGGAGAGGGTAGGTGGACCTTTTTACGCGTGTTCGTATCCATTTCTGGATAATGGAGTTTTTGTCTCTTGGTACAAGGACAAGTGTCGTTATTCTTTACAATTAGTGATTCACGATACCCTTATAAATTACGGCACTGGGTGTAATGCACTATAGCAAAATCTCATTCTGATACGAGTGTTCATTACAGAAATATTGCCAAAAAACTTGCTTGCACTGTCTCTGAAACCCATAGTAGGTATGCTGCTTAGTTGTCAATCAAGTTTTTTGTAATCAAGTATTTTATACAAGCTAGCTGTTGAATAAATTTGTATTTTTCTCGGTATTTCTACAGAAGCAGTCCACACAGACTGCAAGGAACATAACCGCGGATACGACATCCATTAGGGGGCCGTCCAATGTATTTCACCGTGTTTAGTACTGGCCCCTGGGGGGTTAATTACAGTTGTCCGAATAAATATTACTTAAAATTCTTGTTCAGTAGGTAAAACTGCATAGAAAAACCGCAACTGCCATAGTCTAGGTCGCCGCGAATAAGTACCCTAGATCTACCTTTTTCTCAATCAAAACATATGCCCCTCAATGCTAACTTTCCTCTTTTAACAACTTTCTGGTCATTGCAAATTCGGCCCCATAATATCTTATAGTGCAAAAACAGACAGAGGCCCAGGGACCGAAAACGATTGCGTCACACTACGGCGATAATCCGGCAGTAAAACATCTTCATATATCCAAAAAGTAAATAATAAAGATATATATGCGCAATACGATTATAACAATTACATGAATAGCTGATAACAATCTGCATGAATAATTGGTAAACTGTTCTGCAAGAAAGTTGGGTATAGCAATTATTTACAATAGGTACGAAAGTCAAGATGTCGTGATGTCATAATACAGGACTTAAAAGAAAGTTCTAATTCGGAAAAATGATTACTTAAATTTGAGTCAGAATCGAGTTACTTTTTCAATAACGAATATTTTCAAATTAATCATCATAAATATGTAAAATATTGATGTTTTACTATTTATTTAAAAAATTATCCAAGTGCACGCTTCGTCGTCGTCTTCTACCAAAACTGTTGTTTACTAACAAACAAGCCGATTAGGGACCGTGTTCCGATTGTTGTGATGAAAGTGCCCCAGCGTCTGTGGGTGCAAGTGGTGTGCGGATTTACCACAGGAAACGGGAAGTTTATTGACACAAGCGACTCCGTAAACATCGAGATGGCGTCAATCTTCTAAATATTTCGAGTTGTAAGTAAAAATGTTGAAAGCGTTTTGGTGAGATTTGGACTGCTGTGTACACCCTTTTCACTACCCTCTGTTTAAATCTTAGGGGGAAAAATCAGCGGCTACCCACCCTTATCACAGTTTTCAGGTCTTATTCACTCGATATTTAAATGGTGAAACAAGAATACAATTACAACTCCAAGCATACCATTTAAAAGATTGAAGTTCGTCACATAATGTGATATATGAAAGCCACATACGAACTAAAATAAGCATGTGACGCTCTTCGTAAAATATGTTTTCAAGGCAGTTTTGAAATCCAATATGGCGGCTACCGTGGGATGTACAGGTTTTAATCAGTGAAGAAAATCATCTTTCCCAGCTATCATTTGAACAATGTTAGCGTATATGTAACGTTTATTGATCTTACTCAAAATATGACAATTTGTCGAAAATTGCATTTTTCCTAACTATACAAACCTGAGGTCCTTTAACAATAGGAAGTAGCTAGCGGCAGCTGGAACGGTCGTAAGCTTCGAACAAGGGGAGAACGGTAGTTAACTGCTTGTCCGATCGTCGCGCGCCGCGCGACTGGGAGGTAAACAAATCACTTTTTTGCTTTTGGCCCATGCAAAATACGCAGAGTGAGGGGTGGCATGAGGAGGGACTTTATGTTAAAGGACCTCAGGTTTGTATAGTTAGGAAAAATGCAATTTTCGACAAATTGTCATTTGTTCCGATACGTAATACAAACCATCGGTCCTTTAACAATAGGAAGACTCACTTCTTGGTGGGTGGAATCTGAGTCTTTTGATGAACAGACTGGTGTTCGTCCATCCCTGGAATGCCTCCCTGGTCGTAAGAGCGAGGGAGGGATCCAAGCCTCTGTCCGATTGATCGGGGTGTGCACCGCAGGATCAATGGTCAGACCTCTGGGTCCGAGTACTAAGAGAGAGGCAAGCGTATCTCTTCGTACCAGCATTTGTAAGAACTTTTTCCTTACATGAGCCAATTAAAGTAATGGGTTTTGTCTCATGTTGGCATCCACTTCTCCCCTTGTTGGAGAAGTGGTGGATATTTACTCCTATCTCTAGTTAAAGAGATAGGATGGAGCTCTGTTGAATAGCTTACCTGCATCTGACTTCCTTTCCCAGCAAGGTAACGACCGTATCCCTCTGCCCACAGGGTAGAGGTAGAAAAAGATGGTTGAAGAGAAGCCAGTCACTCTCTCATTCACACATGCATTCTCCCAGTCATACCAGGAATCGATGCTGTTCTGCCTGCTCGGGTGCTTGGGTAAGCTTACACAACGTGTTGAGCAGCCACCACAGGTCCCAAGGAAAAAGTATCCAAGGACTTGTGGGCAATATCCCGAAGGTAGAAGGACGTGAAGGTGGTCTGGTTGGCCCAGACACCTGCCTTCAGGACCCGCGCCACGGAGAAGTTCTTACGGAACGCTAAGGAGGGTCCGATACCTCTGACTTCGTGGGCTCTCGGTCGGAGCGTACGGATGTCGTCGCTACCATCAGCTTCGTACGCTCTCCTGATCACCTCACGTAGCCAGAAAGAAAGCGTGTTTCTGGAGACTTCTTTTCTTGGTGACCCCAGTGCTAACGAAGAGGCGTCGACACTCAGGCCTGAGATGTCGAGTTCTCTTCAGATAGCGCCGTAGCGCCCTCACAGGACAAAGCAGCATCTCATCCGCATCGTTATCTGTAAAGTCCAGCAGGGAGGGGATCGTGAAAAGACTCGAACCTGTCGTCAGGGATCGACGGATTCTGAGTCTTAGCTACGAAGTTCGGGACGAAATCGAGCGTCACAGATCCCCAGCCTCTGGTATGTTTAACATCAAAAGAAAGGGCCATGTAGTTCCCCTACTCTCTTCGCCGATGCAGGGCCAGCAAGAAGAAGAGGGTCTTGAGGGTCAGATCCCTGTCTGACGACTCTCGGAGTGGCTCGAACGGTGTTCGAGTCAGACTCCTAAGGACGAGAGTCACGTCCCCACGCAGGGGGCCTGAGTTCCCTGGGTGGGCAAGACCTTTCGAAGCTCCTCATTAGCAAGGATATCTCGAACGAATTCGTGATGTCCAGTCCCCTCAGTTTTAGGACGAGAGCCAGAGCGGCTCTATATCCCTTAACTGTGGGTACTGAGAGGAAGCTTCTCTCGGCGAAGAAACACGAGGAAATCCGCTACCTGCTGAAGAGTGGCTCTGAGAGGAGACAGACCCTGTCTACGACACCAACCACAGAAGACTGGCCCACTTCCCCTGGTATTACAGCTGCAGAGGACTGTCTGACGTGTCCAGCCATCTCTTGTTGCTGCGCTACGAGAAAAGCCTCTCGTTCGCAAGAGATGGTGGATAACAGCCAGCCGTGAAGTTGAAGGGACTGGACTGCTCGGTGGTACCGTTCTACGTGTGGCTGGGCTAGAAGGTTGTGCCAGTTGGGTAGCTCTCTCGGTGCGTCTGCAAGAAGAGCCAGCAGGTCCGGATACCAAACGGCTTGAGGCCGTTTGGGAGCCACCAGGATCATTCTGAGATTGGGAGTGGACCAGCGCTCGACTGATCACTTTCCGAATCAGACAGAAGGGAGGAAAGGCGTAAGCGAAGAGGTTGTCCCAGGGGTGTTGGACAGCGTCCTCTGCAGCTGGCCCATGGGTCCGGCACGGCCGAGAAGAACACCTGGATCTTCCTGTTGTGCCGGGTGGCGAACAGGTCTACGACCGGTCGCCCCCACAGGTTGAAGAGCCTTTCCGCCACATCTTGGTGTAGAGACCATTCGGTCCCTATCACCTGATCCCGACGACTGAGCTTGTCCGCTACTACATTCCTCTTGCCTGGAATGTAGCGTGCTGACAGCTCTATCGAGTGAGCCGTGGCCCACTCGTGCACCTGCACCGTCAACTGATGGAGCGGAAGAGACACTAGCCCCCCCTGCTTGTTGACATAGCCACTACTGTGGTGTTGTCGCACATCAACACCACTGAGTGTCCCACCAAGCGGTCCCGAAACTCTTGGAGAGCGTTGAACGCCGCCTTGAGTTCCAGGACATTGATGTGAAGGTGCTTTTCGTGATGGTCCCACACACCTGCAGTCAGCAACTCCTCCAGGTGTGCGCCCCATCCCTCGGTCGATGCGTCTGAGAACAGAAGCATCTCCGGGGGGGGGGAGTGCGTATGGGCACTCCTCTTAAGAGGTTCTTGTCGTCGAGCCACCAGGCTAGGTCCTGCCTCACCTTGTCCGTGATAGCCACGGGAAAGTAAGGAGGATCTTGGCCTGAGACCAACTCTCCCCTTAGCCTCCACTGGAGAGACCGCAGGTGAAGACGCCCGTGAGGGACTAACTTCTCGAGTGACGACAGATGGCCGATCACGACTTGCCATTGCTGTGCTGCCTGTTCCTGCCGCGACAGGAACCGGCCGGCTGCCTCCCTGAATTGCTGATACGCAAGTCTGCGGGAAAGACTTGCCCTGCTACCGTATCTATCAGCATACCCAGGTACTTCATCTTCTGCTTGGGTTCGAGATCGGACTTCTCATAGTTTATCACGATCCCCTCCCAGATCGCGACAAAACTTGAGGAGTCGATCTCTGTCCTGTAGCAACTGCGAGCGGGAGCTCGCCAGGACCAGCCAATCGTCGAGATACCTCAGAAGACGTATCCCGTTCGAATGGGCCCAAGCCGACACCAGAGTGAACACTCGCGTGAACACCTGTGGGGCGGTTGAGAGACCGAAACAAAGTGCCCTGAATTGGTACACCGTCCCGTCGAAGATGAAGCGGAGGTACTTTCTGGAGGACTGATGGATGGGTATTTGAAAATACGCGTCCTTCAGGTCCACCGAAAGCATGAAATCGTTCCCCTGATCGAGTCGAGCACTGAGCGTGCCGACTCCATCGTGAACCGCGTCGTGCAAACGAAGCGGTTCAGGGGAGAGAGGTCTATCACCGGGCGCCAGACCCCCCGATGCCTTCTCCACTAGGAAGAGGCGGCTGTAAAAGCCTGGTGACTGGTCCTCCACGATTTTACAGCTCGTTTCGCCAGCTGGTCTTGATCTCCTGTCGAAGAGCGTTGTCCTTTGCTGATCCCCGGACATAGGTCTGTAGATGGACCGGTTTGGAGATGAGGGGGGGCCGAGACTCGAAGGGTAGTAGATATCCCTCCCGAAGGACGTCTACTATCCAGTTCTCGGCGCCGTAGCGCTGCCAAGTCGCCCAATGGCTCGCCAGGCACCCCCCCACTTCCGGCAGCAGGTGAGGGGGAACGCCGTCCCTAGCGTTTCCCTCCTCGTTTCGACTTCTTTCCAGCAACCTCCTCGGGGAAAGGGAGGGTTGGGAGGAGGCTGATTGCGGCCTCCTCTCGCAGAAGTCGAAACAACTGGAGTCTTCACACCGGGGTTTGGACGGTGCAACCGTCTTCGCCGCCGTGGAAGCGCTAGCCAAGCTCTTTGGTTTGGCCGCAGTTACTCGAGGTTGCCCAGAAAACCTTCGAGACTGCCTGGTGGACTAAGCGGTCACTTCGTCGACGTGCGCCGCCGTTCCACCGCAGCGTCCACCATCTCTCCAGGAAAGAGAGCTGGGGAACTCCTAAGAGGTCCATTTCTTAGCCCGAGTGCCGCCTCACGCCCAGCCCCCTTGGTCACTCGGGTAAGGACTGCATCCCTACGCCGAAGAACCAAGTTGGCCCACAGGTTAGCAGTCTGATGGGCGAGGTAAGAGATTGCTCTTCCTCCAGACTGGCACAGTCTCCTGAAGGAAGCGTCGTCTTCGAGAGCAGAACTCCCGGAGCCGGCCGCCACCTTGGATATTGTGAGGGACCACAAATCCAACCAGGAAAACTGCCTGGAATGCGCCATAGCGGTAGCTTCCAGGGCAAGTGCCTCCTGCTGCGAGAACCATAGGTTCTCCGACAGGAAGCTGCTGCAGGGACACACCTGGAGTCAGCCTCGCTAACTCCGGGTTAACCTGTTTTCGGCAGTATCGGGTCTTCTGATGGCACGTAGAAACGCCTCTGCGCTGTAGAGGAGGAGGAAGCAGCTTAGAGGACCGTCCGGATTTTAGCGAGTCCTCCCGTCCTGAGACGAGATTCTCCACCTGATCCAGGACTGAGTCCGCAAGCTCTGATCGTGGCAACCCCATCATCATTTTGGGCTCCCTCTTGGGACCCCAAAATGACTCGAGCCGGGAGTGGGCTCTGATGGTGGTAGCGGCGATCCTTCCGCGAGGCCATTATGCAGACGCATCAGCTTAATGACTTCCGCGAAGTTCCTCTGTATCTCGGGCGTCACAGCGTCCTGTGGAGTAGGACCGTCCAGTCCCTCCAACAAGAGCATATCCCTCGATACTCCTCCTTCAGAAGGAGGAACAGCGACAGACCCCTGACGGTCGGCCTCCAACTACTTGCGCGTACGTCCTGGTCGGTCCTAAGACCGTGCCTGAGCCGTACGGGCGTCATAGCTGGGGTCACGAGCGGCGCACCTCTCGTGATCGCTCCTTGGTACCTACGCTCCTCCCGGTATAAGCCCGAGGAGGTGAAGGTACAGGAGAGGCAGACCTGACGCTCCCCCCGCGCTCGCTGGCAGGACCAGCGTGCGTAGAGGGCTGTTGCCGATCGTCAACCCGCGGTGACGGTCTAGCAGCAGGCCTAGCGTCGCCGCTCGCCTGGGGCGATTGGCTCGGCTGAGAACGTCGAGACCGCTCTCTAGCGTCAGCGAGCTGCCGCTGGTCACCGTCTCCGCCCGGTCCCCATCGGGAGCGGCGGACGGGTGACCTGCTAGGCTCCCTTTCGCGTCGAGACCGGCCAGCGTCCTCTCGGCGGCGTCAAACCGCTGGTACTAGCCGTGGCTGGTACCGGCGGCCGTGGGACTCCTTCCTCGCCTCAACCCGTGGCCGGTCAGTGACCGTCACGTCAGCCCGAGCAGCCGGCTGGTCCGCTGCGAGAGCGTCCAGTGGCCTGGCGTAGAGTCGTGTGCACGACTCTCGCCAGTCTTCTGCTCCGTGCCGCTGTCTTGACGGCGAGCGAGCTCGGTCGTCGAAACTTTGGCTGGACGGTCCTCTTTAGAAGAGCGTCCACTCGGTGCTTCTCGCGAACGAGAAGCAGCCGAGACGGAACCTGGTTTAGCGGCAGAACCACTAGTACCAGGTGAGGACGCACCAGCCGAAGCTGATGCACCTCTGGTCCCCGTCGACTTCTTCTTTGCAGAAGAAGCGACGGGCCCCGCACCCGAAGGAACAGGAGGACCAGCAGAAGAGCTCCCCAGCTCGCCTGAGCGAGCCGGGCCCTTAGAAGATCCCGAAGGAGTCTTCTTAGGGGGGGAGGAGGCAACCTTCTTCTTCTTCGGCTGTTTGGCCTTAGAAGTCGAAGGGGAAGGAGAGGCAGCAGACGACGAAGAAGACGATGAAGACGATGACGACACCTTCTTCCTCTTCCTCTTCTTCTTCGCCAGGCTCCGCAGGACAGACGTCAGGTCTTCCATCCAGGAGGGAGCCGGGGCAGTTGCCGAAGCAACAGGGCCCGACTGCACCTGTCCGGAAGGACCTGAGACTGTTACAGCAACACCAGCAGCGGGAACGGCAGGAACAGGTCCGGGAACAGCAGGAACAGCAGGAACATCTGAAATTGAATGTGTACCTGAAATGGAAAGAGTCGCTGGAGCGGCCACAGGTACGGCAGGCACGGCAGGTACTAAGGGAGAGCCAGGCGTCCTGTCGACAGTCACCGACATCCGTGGCACTGGCGGCAGGTCCAGGTGGGGTACTCTTGGGGCAGCGGAAGTCGGCCGGGGTCGGCAAAGGAAAAAATCCAGGTGGTGGTGGCATCGTCCTCTTTGGAACGGCGGCAATTGGCTTTTGTACTGCCACCGTGGGTGTCACCGACATTATGTGAGGCGTATATACAAGATGTGGTGGCATCTCATACGCAGGGGTAGTTAATGTGGTCGTCGTGGTGGTCACCGCACCATGAGTGACCACGGCCGACCCCGCCAACCGCTGTATCAACCCCTGGATGCTGGGCACTCCCTGCAGTCCCAGCGACTCCCACACCTGTCCCAAGTCGTCCTTCGCTGCTGGCACACCTGCGGAAGCAAGAGTCGGGTTAATAGGAGGGGCTTCCCCGCGCCTGGGGGGCGAAAATTCCCCCCAGAGCGGACCAGAAGACCCCGAATACAACTGTACGTCCGGGTAGCGGGCGCCCTCCTCCACACTCGACGGATCGAGAGAGGAAAAGGACTCCGCTACCCCCCCCGCAGGGGAAGGCGCAAACCGTGGGGGCTGGCCGGGAGGCAGGAAAGAGGACGAAGTGTCCGTCACCAAAGGAGTCACTGGACTTTCCGATGACTTCTTGGCCGGCCTAAGTCTCTTCCTGCCCTCGTACAGCACCCACTGCGCCTCGGACCAATTCATACAAACCATACATGGCTCGTTACGAGAGCACTCTCGCCCTCGACAACGAGTACAAACCTCGTGGGGGTCCACCTCCACAAAGGACCTGAACCCCCCACATTTACGTCCCTCCAGCCCGGGAACCCAATCTTACGGGCGACTGGAGGGCGCGGTGAAATTTCAATTTCCTCTGATTCACTCATTGTAATCAATTGAAAAAGAGAAAAAAGTACTTACTATCACTCCTGATACACAGAAATAGAAACCAAATACTCAAGAATTGAAGCAAACGACAAGCGGGCAGAGCGATGGCGAACACGTCCTTACCCACACACGGCCGAAAGCAAAAGTGATTTGTTTACCTCCCAGTCGCGCGGCGCGCGACGATCGGACAAGCAGTTTAACTACCGTTCTCCCCCTTGTTCGAAGCTTACGACCGTTCAGCTGCCGCTAGCTACTTCCTATTGTTAAAGGACCGATGGTTTGTATTACGTATCGGAACAATGCAGTTGTACTCAGCACAATAAAACAACATTTTGTTGCCTATATTACTGAAAGTATGAAACTTTTTATTCCCGGGGTCATGGTTTGAACTGAATTCATTCTTACCTTGTAATCGGTGGTTTTTATCCTTACTGCCATCACAACTGAAACTCCACAGTGCTTATTTGATTGTTATTATACACATTTTGGTCTCGGTTCACTCCACATTGCACTTTAAACCAGTTGCTGTTCCTGGTTCCTAAGCGTGCGCGCCACAAACACAGTTACGAACAGCAGACGACGAAACTGCAAAGTTTTATTCCCTAAATTGTTTACTTTACTCGTTTAGTTCAAATTTACTTTATTTAAAAATTTTAATTTAATTCATGTATATTATCCCATTTTTGCAACCAAATTACCCCGAAAAATTACAGATATTTCTAAAGTAGATACAATCAAATGTTTCTAACGTTTTCGTACATCTGGCAGCCGAAATCCATAGAGGAACGACTACGGATAAGTGAATTATATGTTTTTTTTTTTTTTGCTTTTTTGTTTTAGCTAGTACTTTTCATTGATTTCAGTCTATATTAGTATTTTGAATTTCTTTAATAACCGTATGCCAGAAATAAGTGTAACCTTTAATGTTTGCATGCTTTAATGTTTGCATGCTAAGAATGGCAAAATCATCGTTGCCACATTAGTGGAGGCTTCACACATACGCTGTTTTATTATTATAAACTGTTTCCATGAATTCTAGTTGTCATAGTAATGCAATAATGATAAAATTGCTTTAATATTTATGTATATATACTTCCAATACATAGCCTAATTTCACCAATTTCCACGTTTTGTGTGTAGTCTTATACCCAGTTTGGAGGGTCAACACATACCGAATGGCAACAGAGAGAGAGAGAGAGAGAGAGAGAGAGAGAGAGAGAAAGGAAGGCGAAGGAACGAAGGAAAGGGGTGGCGGTGGAGGGGGAGGGGGGGAGGGTAGGTGGAGCTTTATATGCGTGTTCGTATCCATTTTCTACACAATGGAGTTTTTGTCTCTTGGTACAAGGACAAGTGTTGTTATTCTTTACAATTAGTGATTCACGATACCCATATAAATTACGGCACTGGGTGTAATGCACTAGTATAGCAAAATCTTGTTCTGATACGAGTGTTCGTTACAGAAATAGGTATTGCCCAAAAATGTGCTTGCACTGTCTCTGAAACCCATAGTAGGTATGCTGCTTAGTTGTCAATCAAGTTTTTTGTAATCAAGTATTTTTTTACAAGCTAGCTGTTGAATAAATTTGTATTTTTCTCAATCAAAACATATGCCCCTCAATGCTAACTTTCCTCTTTTAACGACTTTCTGGTCATTGCAAATTCGGCCCCATAATTTCTTATGGTGCGAAAACAGAGGCCCAGGGACCAAAAACGATTGCATCACACTACGGCGATAATCCGGTAGTTAAACATCTTCATATATCAAAAAAGTAAATTATAAAGATATATATGCGCATTACGATTATACTAATTGCATGAAAAGCTGATAATCTGCATGAATAACTGGTAAACTGTTCTGCAAGAAAGTTGAGTATAGCAATTATTTACAATAGGTACGAAAGTCAAGATGTCGTGACGTCATAATACAGGACTTAAAAGAACGTTCTAATTCCAAAAAATAATTAGGTACTTAAATATGAGTCAGAATAGAGTTACTTTTTCAATAACGAATATTTTCAAATTAATCATCATAAATATGTAAAATATTGATGTTTTACTATATATTTAAAAAATCATCGAAGTGCACTCTTCGTCGTCGTCTTCTACAAAACAGTTGTTTACTTGGTGAGGAAAAGTTTTCCGATTGTTGTGATGAAAGTGCCCCAGCGTCTGTGGGCACAAGTGGTGTGCGGATTTATCACAGGAAATGGTTAGTTTATTGACACAAGCGACTCCGTAAACATCAAGATGGCGTCAATCTTCTAAATACCTCGAGTTGTAAGTAAAAATGTTGAACGCGTTTTGGTGAGATTTGCAGTACGTTCGAGACCGTTTTCACTACCCTCTGTTTCAATCTTAAAATTTGGCCTTAATTTCTAACTTTGGAGAAAATACTTTGAAAGGAGAGTAGAGGTCTTTAGCTCCGTTTCTCACCAAGAACAAGTCGCGACTGATGCCCATCTCCGATGTCAGGACGCGTTATAATGTACTTTTTTTGGGATTGTCCACGCTGATCGTACATGGTCCACTCTGGACCCCACAGCTTTCTACCCTAGGTAAAGCTAGGTAGGCCTATGGTCATTTCAAGCTTAGCCTACAAAACGCCAGAAATAATCAGTTGAAGCTTCAAATACGACTGATAACGTCTAATTAAGCTTGAAAATAACGACGAGAGACAAGGTCAACATTCGGGGTCATCGTGACCTTAGGTCACGACATAGGCCTAAGATTAAAAAATAACGAGCAGATTTTACCTAGGTAGCCTATCAGTTTTAACATTAATTTAAATGTTATTTTGGTTACTTTTCCTTAATTCTCGGTTAATACGAGACAAATAGGTTATTGTTAGAGAAATAATCATAATAATTCCGCGAATCGTCCTTCTTAATATAGGTCTAGGTCTATTGCACCTTCGTCTGTCTGTCGACCTTACAGACCTCTGCGACACATCACTTCCGTCCCTTGGTGGCTTATTTCGCCTTTGTACCGACGTGGAAACCTTTTTAGAGGAAACTTTAGGCCACGGGTCACTTCCCTTAAAAGGTTAGAAGATGAGGAATGATTTCCTTGTGGGGCATTTTTAATAAAAATCGATACTCACGGTTGCTACTCGCCTGGTTTAGCTACCATAGCCGCAGCAGGCTAACCAACCTCCGTGACGTCAACACGACCAAAACATTACGTATTTTTTAATGAGATTCAAGCACAATTAATTTATTTTTGTCTGAAATAATGTTTTTATATGTTTGATGTTTATCTATAATGTTTTAGCTGTTATCTTTGCGACATTCGGGCATTTTTCCTGGCGTCCACTCGACCAAACCATTACGTATATTTGTGATAATTTTCGCATGACGAGTATAACTACGATTAATGATTATTATTTCTCATTAATTTTTACGTATTAATAGTTTAATTGCAATAAAAAAACATTTTACATCTATTCTAAATTTCTTTTGTGATGATTCAAGCATTCTCTTCAATGGAGAGAGGGGTTGGCAACCCTGCTGTTTATAGGTATGCAATGTTTATCTTAAGAGTAACATTTTTTTTATTGCAAATGTCAACGAAAATTGTTTGTCAGATGTTTTAAATATAAGTATTTTTTCTACGGAAAATCCATTGAATTCAAACTGTCAAGGAAAGAAAGGGGCAAATATACAAGAGCGAAAAACTGTGTTATCTAATTGATAAGACTTATTAAAGGACAGTTGCATAGACATGATTTTCCTTAATTAAATGAAAGACTCGAAAATAACATCTTCAAGAAGACAGAGAGACGCAATGTGAGTCACAAGTCACATTGCAGTGACAATGTCTGGCCCATTCTCTCTCTCTCTCTCTCTCTCTCTCTCTCTCTCTCTCTCTCTCTCTCTCTCTCTCTCTCTCTCTCTCTCTCTCTCTCTCTCTCTCTCTCTCTCTGCGGGCAATAAAGTGCATTGTTGGCAAGCGATTGCGGCATTTCATTCCTTCCGTTCATTCCCTCTCTTTAAAATCTTAGTCCTCGATCACGTGATCTGCAAGAAGTTCATTTTAGTTCCTGTTATCAAAAATACATCGGCTATCATCTCTCTCTGACTAGAATTTTACTACCGTTTTCATTTCCCGTATAAATTGATATTGTTATTCATTCACGGTTACCGAGGTGAATGAAATAATCACCTTGAAAACGATCGAGAAATCACTTTGGAAAATTGTTGTCAATGCTATTTTCAATGAGATTTGTGGGGAAAGTAACAAAATGGGCTCATAACAATAATATTCTAGAAGTCGACAGACCGCTATTAACTGCGGACGACAAGCTATTGTAGGAACATTTTGCAACACTCACCTCCATTGCGTGCGATCCTCCGAAGCAGCTGAAAGACTTTTCGATGAAATCAAACAACACACACTGTCTTTTTTCTCCAAGAGATAAGTTAACGTCCCCGATAAGATTACGATAAAACAGTATGTGACTGGGGTGTCTTTAAGTGGCTGGTAGTTAACACTTCACTGACCAGTAAGACGACTAATGACGTCATCTTGCATGACTGGTGGAGGTATGAGGTATGGCCTACACCGGCCTTGCTTCATCATGAGTAAGTGTTCTTATGGGCGCCCTCCCTTGCATTAAATGTCTATCAATGGGAAAATATGCTAGTGCGCAGTCACGCAGGGCGAGAATTTAAACGTAAGTGTCCTGGAAGCCGAGTAATTACTAAAATTATTTTAAAATTCCTTTGTGACAGGGTAATCCTGCCTCTCTGACTTATCGTGACGGAAAGTACGTGTACCGTATTTCTGTAGCGGATTTCCGATACAGCTCTGCAGACTTGGCAAGCGCTTTAGGCAGACAGAGAGAGAGAGAGAGAGAGGAGAGGAGAGAGAGAGAGAGAGAGAGAGAGAGAGAGAGAGAGAGAGAGAGCGAGAGAGAGAGAGAGAGAGAGAGAGAGAGAGATAGAGAGAGAGAGAGAGAGAGAGAGAGAGAGAGAGAGAGTAGCAGTCAAGTCAAGAAACATAAACAGGCAATAGCTCTACAAGTTATTCATTTGAAAACAATAAGCATCCCATAGTCTATCGGTAATTAACATATATATAATATATATATATATATATATATATATATATATATTGTATATATATAATATATATAGATTATATATATATTATATAATATATATATATATATATATATATATCCTCCAGCGTCCTTGGGTTGCTAAAAACGGCACAATTAAGGTCCTTGACATCAACCGGTAGGAAGTGTGCTTCGACGATTTTGTGTTTACGTACTCGGGTGTAATAAAGAAAAAAATATACTAATTTTCATTCCATATTAAATGGCGCGTCGATTTTGTGTTGGGGACATAACTACAGGATGGGATAATTAATTGTATTTGAATAGATTAAGCTTAAAGTTTCTGCGTCTACTATCCAGGCCTTGGTTAAACGCGTTCATGATTTCATCAGTACGATCTTCTTTTAATTAGCGTAAATCGTCAAATGTCATATCAAAATAAATTCTATTATGAACTGTCAATGTTACGAGCGAACATAAAGGACAGAAGGGTGACATTTTTGTCTTTGTTTTAGGCACACGTTGAATCGCTGAAAATGTAGTATACGAGTCTGGGTAAGAATCTTACCAAAGTAAATTGAAAACTAAGTTTTCTGGCCCTTTCAAGCTCGAGTTGGAGTTTAGCCCCATGAATTTTATTCAGCATCCATTACAAATATTAAGAAATAAAGTTTAGCTATACTTCAAAAGTTCGAACACTTCCCGTTGGCTCGATCCAACATGGTTAGGTACTTCCGACTGGCAATACCTACAATTATACGGTGCGCTTCTGTACCTTTAATCCCCTATATAAAAATACAGATGTTTCTGAATTACGACATATGCATACCATTATCAATAGCGGCTCTTTCTAGCTGTCGAACAATGTGGTGAAAATATATCGATCATGTTGCCTACCAACACAGGGGACAACAGACACTTACCATCAGTTATACCAGAACAACAACGGAAGACAATGTATTGATGGGTTGTTCTTCTTGTGGTGAAATCGGTCAACCAACAGTAATGCAGTATTCTGTCGTATATGGCCGCCTAAGTTCCTAATTATAGTTTGAACGAAGCTGAAGTTATAGCCTCAGAGAATCTGACGGTAGCAGCACGATCATTGCTTATCAATTCACGAGGTTTAGGATGGGTGTCACGCACACTACTGTCGAGAATGAAAATCTTGAATCGTCTTCTTTATTTTAGTAGGAGACCTCGCTTCTCTTACCGGAGCCAATGTACTCCCCAAATTCTTCTTCTTCAATCCTCACCAAAGTTTTCCTCTTGCGAGAAATCTTTCGAGACTTCCTCAAACATGAGGAAGAAACCCTCAACGACGAGGGGAAAAATGATACGAGCTTATGTTTCTTTATCTTACTCTTTCCAAACGTATTACTCAGGTCTGCAACAGCAGAGGACGAAATCATATATAATCAGATGAAAATCCTCGGCACCAAGAGCGCCAGCTGTTGTGATAATTTCTATAGGTTACACCGAAGCCTAAACTACAACCAAGTGGCTTAAAAAGGCATAGGTGGATTTGTGTTGACCAAGCGGGAGAGCTGTACTTTGGGTTTTCTGTCTTGACCAAGCGGGAGAGCCGTACTTTGGGTCTTCTGTCTAGTCAGTTGTGTTGACATAAGCAAGGGTTTTACTGAAAAGATTTTTGGCTGTCAAAGTAACACCCTCCCCAACAAACACAAAATGTTTAAAAGCAGCCCCTTAGGTGTCTTTATATCCAATGTCAGCACATCCATTGATATGCAATGATGATGAGTGACTCCATGGAATGGACATGCGTGAAATCGCCGAGTGCAGCATGCCGCCATTGCAAAGGGTGGATTGAGCTTCGTATCACAATGCCCACCTCGCCATATTGGAGTGTAATCTCTTGATTTTCCATGACAATATTTGTCATCTATGACATTTGTTGCATTGTGTTAAAGTAAATTTAGTAGTACACATTATTCAATCTACTCATTTCTGTTTACATGATAATACATGTAAAATATACCGAAAATGATTAATATTAATATGACTGACATTCATAATTGATCAGTAAAAATAAATTATTCATATCAACAAGTTTCTTTCTGTAATAATGACATGATTGCAATTAGGTCCATTGTATCATGGGGATAAGGTTAATCCCTAGGTGACACAGACTGGATAGCAAGGTGATAAGACATGGGTAGTGCATGAAATGCAAAGTAGAGTATAAAGACTTTGATGCTTAGAAGGATATAAGGGGTTCGATGAGCTTTACTAAAGGTGAAATTTATTACACAACCCCATGGCAAAGACATGAACCCATCAAGTTCAGCAAATAGCATGCACGATTATTTCTATTGTAGACGTTTACGTGCTTCATTGGAAAGTGCTTTTCAAGAGCTTTTAACCAACGATAAATTTATTAGAATTTACATTAAAAATTGGGAACTGTAGAGTAGAAAAAGCAATCTGAATATCTTTACTTAAAACTGCATGCCTTATTTTCTACACGCTTAATTAAATGCATCTAAAAGAGATTTTTAAGAGCTTTCCAATGAGCCTATATTTATTAAAATCGATGGAAAATTAAGGACTGAAAGGGCGTCCACAAGACTAGGCTCTAATAGCCTAATTCAGCGTCATCTCTACCCTTTCCATTCCATTGGCGCGCGCAGTCAGCGTCAATACATTTAAGCGTACGTCTTTCGTGTGTGTGTCTGTATGGTGTTTTTACGTTGCATGGAACAGCATCGGGACCAACGGCTTTATGTGAATTCCGAACCACGTCGAGTGAACTCCTATGCCCAGGAATCGAACTTGCGGCCCAATGAGTGACTCCTTGGGTATGCAACTTATGGATACCTACCTTGACACTGATCCCCATCCAGAGTTAGGTGCTGCGTCCCCTGTCCTCTAATCTTATGTTGCTTTCGGCCACCTTGATCAGTGCAGATACCAAGAACCTCAAATTATTTGTTATATTATAAAATGACCTTGAGCTTAGATAGAATACTGGCTCATCAAACAACCAAACAGAAACACTATCTACAACACCAGCGAGTGTTAATTCAAGTACATAGTCCATAGATTAGAGGTGAAAATTACCTAAATACATTATAATTCTATATAAAGAGGACTAATTAAATAAGTGTAATTTTTCTTTTTCTTTATTGTATCACATTCATCAACATGAAAGGGAAACAATATCTTTCTGGTATTTAAAACACGTATCAAAAATACAAAAATAAAATTTGCCAGGTCTACAGAATTAACTGCTATTTAACAAGCCAGGATGTAAGGTCACACACATCTCAAGACTTTTAGAAGCATTGTCACACCTCAAGGGATATTTATAGCCACCAGTTAAAGGTATCAACAGAACAACCATCAGTATAACATGTTACTAAACAATATATTCAATAATTAACAATTACATAAGGTGATAAACACGCTCCGGTTAATTCTGCAAAATACCTGGAATTTTCACTTTCAAAACCTTTTTGCCAACTTTCAGTCTACAGAAGATGAGTCTTGTGCCATACAGCAAAATTTGAAATCGCTCTAATATGTAGTACAAAATCTACAACTCTAGAGGACAACAACTATTTGCAAAGCCTTAATGGATTACATGTAAACAAGCATTTACACACACAAGGAAATATTAGTCTCCATTTACATACAACCAAATCTATCAATACATTACAGATAAGAATCCAACTTAAGGTTGTAAGCTTGCGACAATGGGTCCAAAAACTGCTTGAATCAAATCAAACACAAAAACAAAAGCTTGTGTTCCTGATCATCATTTCTGACAAATGGTTAATCTAAATGTAAAACTCAGTATTTGCTGATCCTGCACTCCTGATAATTTTACCATTACCTTATGTTTGCGAAATACACACGATTTCCATTAAAACAAAAATTGCCAAGTTCTTCGTTCATGGACTGGAATTACGAGAAATGGTAATCTTCTCATAAGGCCAATCCATGAAATCCCTCCCACCACGGAAAGGTGAGCTTGCATCGGGAGAGTTGTACAGCACGTGTTATGCTTGCGATGGTTACTCCTGTTTTAAAAAGTCACCATTTTTAAAAGTCACCATGTCAAAATCAAAAACAGAAATTCAAAACTAGCCAAAATACATCTATCAACAAAATGTATAAGCAAATATATCCTTAAATAACTCCTTAATTTCCTTTAGGATAGGCAAAATTTACACAAAATATTTGTCAGCTAGTTCAATATGGTAAGCACAGGGTAAATCTTACTCCCTGTTAGGGTAATCTTCAACTTGTTTCCCAAGCTATGTACTGAGAGTAAGTAGTCTTAACCTCTCGTTCTCACACATCAGGGTAAGAAAGCGGTGAAGATTAATCGTACGTGTCTTCCATCCTTATGACAGTGTACTTTATACATATTAATTCTAGTCTTGACCATTCAGAGGTCAAGCTCTCTTAGGCCTTTTCACCCAACAGTGATGGAATGTGGGATTGTCCTTTACTTCACCTGTGTTTCTCAAGATTGCCATGATCTTCACAGAGAAGATGATGAAGACCACAAACTCCTCTCCAACTTACTGGATACATTGCTGATGTCTTTTAAAATGCCCAAGGTCAGACATGAGAAAGACCTCTTTCACTGGTGTCCTGCCTTGAATCTCTCCAGACTCTCCTAGCTGGGACCACAACTAGCTCTCCCTCATCTAGACATGTCTAGGTGACTGGACCATATCAGGTTCTGATGCTTTTCTAAGAACCAGTGCCTTTACATTGATCTGATTCCTATCAGTTGCAACCAAGCAACGTTACTTTCTTGCTATTGGCCATCTTGGTCCCTCTGACTTTGGTGCATTATCTTGAGAGATTAAATCTTTAATCAGCACAGAAAAGCAATACGTATACAAATAATTCGTGGAAAATGGCTGCTTCCTTCCAACTTGGGTTTACCATAGCAAAAAGGTTTTAACTCTCTACCTGGTCCTCAGTCCGGGTCTAAATGAGAGCTGTTGTTTTCTTTGTGCTGTACATTTCACATTTCACTTTTGTAGATAATGTTCAATAAATGTTATGTACCTCATTTCTTTATATGCAATACTTCGCCTACACTGATTTATTTCCAGGTATACACCTGAGTATTTCTTCACTTGGGAAAAGTGTGCTCTTGACAACAGAGGCCACGAACTTGTCCATTACACTGTCCCACGGGCCTGGACAATAAAACTGCCACATAGAAATACCCAATATCCAACTTCTTACAGCAAATTACTCAAAAGAAAAAAAAATCACATACACACAAAAGTACCGTACTTAGATTAAATTATAATATATGGGAAAACTAAAAACTGGCAAAATAACTTTGAACAAAGTAAGAAGCCATGCTTAATACTGCAATAAAATATACTGTACATTACTTGAAACAAAAATTAAAATTAGTATACACTAGTTACACATTCACATACATAAAAGTGTATACATGCTGGTTGAGAAATGTTGGTCATAACAAAAGTTACAAACACTTGCCTGATGTCACAAAATACATCATAATCAAGTACACTGCATTTTAATTTACGAAAACTCACGACTGAACAAATAAAAATGACAAAAACTAAAGGGAGGAAACATGCAACTTTTCTTTGAGCTGTGAAACCTATAAACTAAGAACAGGAAAATATGATTAAGTATGAGCATTTAGTGAAACACACGAGATCTCTAAATAAAGACCAAATTAACCAGTCATTGATTGCCCTTACGTTAAAATAATACAAAAGTAAGCCAGTATTCTGACTTCAATAAAACTACATATTTCTGGGAATGAAGCGACACAAAACATATCTTCAGCAATCTGTGACATTAAAGCTAGTTCCAGACTGGGTTTCTCATGTAAACTTCTGCAACTGTGTAGGAAATGCCAAGGGAATCTTGGGACCAGATAAAAAAAAAAAAAAAAAAAAAACTCGTACAAATGATTCAAACTTCCTCCCCACTGATCTCTGTCTAACCCAAGGAGTAATATGAATACATATTAAAAACGAAAAAGTAAACTTGTGTTTCCACTAATATGGAATATAAATATAAACATAGGTATCTTGACAAAGTACAGAATTTATATGAAAAAGTACATGTGAATGCACTAGATGAAATATCAATACATAAAACAGCATGCTGTACGCACAGGACATGTATTTAGTTACAGGTACACGTATATTATTTGTAACAAAGATGAATGATTCAAGTGTCTCTGACTGGGTGGCAAGACCCAACATACTACATAAATAACACTCAGGACGCACAACTTTCGTGAGAAACATCTGGCTTTACACAAAAGTACGTATTTCAGAACTAAACTATAAATAGTATTCTAATATTTTTTTTTTTTTTTTTTCATATTTATGTGAACATGAAAAATATATGCTTACTGTCAGTGCACAAAACTTATGAAAATCCATCTGTAAATATATAGTCATCTACATGAAAGTACACTACAATCATTTGCACAATATGCACTGTGTAATGCATCAATAAATGTCTTTCTAGTTTAAGTCTACACTATTAACTCAAGCTTAGTTCATTTGGAACGTATGCATTCACGTGAAGCTTCATTATGATAAAACACTCAGTATGATAAAAATAATGAAACGTAATTATGACTACATTATAAAATATTTCTAATGAATCCAGGATATATGTACCCCTCGTCTGAAGAAAGATACAGGTAAATCAAGTGCAGCGCAAATGTAACAAGAAAGGATTTGAGAAGGATGCAAATACATGCCATTTTCATGCAGTCTATGTGCAATGAAGTGAGCTGCTGTCTGTGAGGTATCAGTTGTACGATAAACAGTAAGTCTTGATCATAAGTTGTTAAAGGTCCAAGATTATAAATGTGGATATTAACAAAGGAACAGGATTTGTAGAAATCAAGTAAGTTTTAAAACATGACAAGAGCAGAAAGCTAATCATTTTAATGTGTAGTCAAACTGAGAATGTGATGATTTATCCAGCACCATTAACATTTGTTTATTACCAAGAAAATGAAGTGCACAGTTCTACTAGCATTATGGATACCATTTTCTTGCACTCAAGTTGTAATGGCCAGTGCAAAGTTTTCCTGTGACTTTGCCCCATCTTTTTCTTTGATATTTCTCAGGAACAAGTTGTCTAATCTAAGGAGGCATAACTCGCTTTAAGAATAAGTTGTTTTAGAAATACAACCCATGGAGTTAAAACACGAGCCCGTGAAAGCACTTCACTCATTACTATAAGAGGGTAAAAGTCCCATCTGCTGGTACGGTCCTAAGCATTTCTTGAGGAAGAACAGTAGCTGGATTTGCCCCTTTTCAGGGAACTGCCTGACAAAAATGTCTGACCACTGTTTACAGTCACCCACATTGATTATCTAATTTTCTTCAACTGTGAAGCCTTCCTGACCATCTTTCAGAGATAGAGATGGCTTAGTTAATCTAAAAAATAAAAAACAAAATAAAAAATAAATTTAAAAAAATAGCAGAGGGACTTTTTTTTATCCACCAACTGCATAACAGAAACAGCATTCTTGAAATAGAACATACAGCAACTGGTGGTGTTGCCTACCATTTGTTCTCATCAAAACTTTAAGGTGCCCAGTTCTCAAGGCGATAATGGTTCCTTCCTGGTACTACTGAGAAACTTCATAGAAAGCATCTAAAGTAAATAATGCCCACACTGCATGAGCTGAGGCAATGACAAATTAGCATTAGCAGACTAAAAGACAAAACTTTCTTGAATTTCCAAGACATTTAGTTTGCAGCCTTGGCTAGTGTATGCATTTGGAGATAGTATTTTATTTAAAAAAAAAAAAAATAAAAATAATCCAACTTTTCGGAGGAGAATTTTCCATTACTTGAAACAATTCATCATAAAAATATAAATGAGGAAAAAACTTACCTAGACTTATTACAAATAGTGTACCTATAAGCAAGGGCAGCCCAATAACAAATTCATCCATATAAGCTCATACAGGTTCACTTAAAAAAGGTATCCCAGGGTTACTGATGACATACAATGGAAATCTGACTTTAGTTATGAGCATACTACAAAAAGTTGAATGTTTATTAAAGATTAAAATTTTGATACCCC
This sequence comes from Macrobrachium nipponense, assembly GCF_015104395.2. NCBI lineage: Eukaryota > Metazoa > Arthropoda > Malacostraca > Decapoda > Palaemonidae > Macrobrachium > Macrobrachium nipponense. The sequence continues at coordinate 74,040,740 of NC_087214.1, forward strand.
ATTACACTTATATACCGACTTCTTATCTCCTTTTCAATCAATGTCCTTATCACAAAATGGTACAGGGATCTAAGGAAGCTTTTGGTGTGCGACAATACTACTTTGTAAAATCTAGCTTCACATATTCCTTTTAATACAGTAGACAAGTATATTGTCAGACAGTTAACCAAACCATGCAGCTTAATGCGTAACTCTGTGTGTGTGTGAATTTACATTAATAAAAGTGTATCACTGATGAATGCAATGCAGTATGTTGTACCATTCTTGATGTCACTTAGAAGTAGGTAATTGTCTTCTCATTTCCAGCCTCACTGCTCTCAAAGTTAAAAAACTTCCGGTGCGTACTTGGAAATTTCCTTGCTGCAGAATTTTATGGTTAGTAAATTAACAATGGCTAAGCTGTGGCCCACTTCATACAACAGTGACATAAAATGGTGTCATACATTGAAGATTTAATTAAAAACCTTCAGCGTGCACAGCGTCCTCTGTAACAAGACACACATCTAGTCTGGGGAGGACCCAATTAAAAAGTATCTAGTCTGGGGAGGACCCAATTAAAAAGTAAATAGTACGAAAAAGCATCACAGTAGCCACCTAAAGTGAATAATATCTAAGTAAGCACTAAATGTGATGCACTTGAAGTCAAGCCAGAATTGGAAACTTCAATGAAACCTGACAAAGCCAAGATGGATAATGACAGAGGAGACCTAACTTCATATTTATGAAAGATAAATGTATAGTACAAAATATCATAATGATCTTGATATTTACAAACAATTAATCTAGTCTACAGATCTATACCTAGTGCTAAAGTGCATTTGTTTTCATAAATTACTACTATACAATCAAGCCCTGTGGGTTAGACACTTCATCAGTTTAATAGAAGTATGTAAACACCACAAAGCTCCAGTTACTCTTCAAACAAACATTATATACAGTACAGCATTACATAAAGTAATCCCATTACTATTCATTGTGTACAGTATTTCTACAAAATTCACTATGTAGTACTATATTTATTAGATACTGGTAGTACTCTCATAATATTATGAGCCCTTCAAACAAGTGCAATAAATATCACAGCCCCACTCAATTGTATACTATAAACCTGCTGAGAACATGTTTATTTCCCTTGTAAGAGAAACTGAGCTGCTAAGGGAAAATGATCAGATGGACAGACAGCTGAGGGCAACGGGGCAAATCTTTTAGCTTCTTGTCCCGTCAATAGACCATACCTTGCTAAAAGCTTCAGAGCTCCTTCAATTGCTTGTCCGCGGTTTTGAGAATAAATCCTGGAATACAACACATAATCAACGGAGGTCCATTTGTTGTGAAATGTCGTAGCTTCTACTGCTCTTTTGGTGTAATGACGGTAAACTGAGTTAAAATGAAAGCTATGAGAATACCATCCAGTTGGCACTGGCCCGAGACTTCCGCCTCCAGCACCAGTAAGTCTCTGATGGACACGGCTAGAATTTTCCAAGCGAATCAGAGATTCCTCAATTTTTCTCTTATCAGCGAGTGAAAACAACTGTCCCGATCTGTTTTCGAGGAACCTGCTCTGAGCAAGCACTGAATGCTGGCATCTATCAGTAATACCCAAACAGCGAGGAATAAGTTCTGCCTCTAAATAAGGAGCAGTTCCGTGCTGATTCAAAGTACGCGACGACAGGCCTTCGTAACGTAAACGACCTTCTTTAAAAAGATCTAACAGAGCTGAATGAGGTTCAGAGTTGAAGTCTCCCGTTATAATTAAGGGACAGTAATCGGTCACCCCATTCTTCTCCCCTCTGTAACAAATGCGATCCAGCTCAGTTAGGAGCAAAATTGCCTGGGCCAATTTCACGTCGTGTCTCTTTGGATTGTACAAGAAGTGGGTTGTAGCAACACAAACCTGTGATTCAGGAGAGGTAACAGATGCCAGTTTTGCTACAAGTCCTATATTGTCTCTGTCAAGGACCTTTCTAGCTCTTGGCTGCAGATACTCTACTGAGCAAGATTCGACTAAGGAGAATTTGTTAGTCTTGAAAAATATTGCACAACCGTCACACTTGTCACCCGTTCGTTTTTTGTACACACCATTATAACCTTTGAAAGTCAACCACGGGAGAAAATGACTGTAATAATGAGAAGCCTGGACTTCCTGAAACAGTATTATATCAGGGTCTAAATCTTGTATCTCATACTGAAGCAGAGCCCATCTGTACTTCCACTCAAGATGACTCGGATGACATTCACTATACAGAAATTTATTATCCGTCAAAAGTTGCTGCGCCAAGACATTGTAAGACAACAGAGTGAAGACTGTGTCACTCCTCCTCACTCTGTGGTGGATGAAAACCTCCTCCCCCAACCGTGTTGTGTGCCACTTTCTCAGTGCCTCTAGATGAGATCTTTGTTCTAAGACTTCGTCGTCCAAGTCAATTTCTGAGTTCTCCAGGGACTGGAGTCTTGCTTTTCCAAGAGCAATAAATTCATCTGTACTAATATCAACCCCCTGTCCACCCTGGTTGGAATTAGAGGTGACAGATTCCTTATCACTGTCACCTGCATCTGCAATGTTCAAATTCTGTTGAGGCAAAAGGGAAGGTGTATTTATAACTTCATCATCGGAATCATCTATATCAACTACTTCCACATTCACTTGGTTGTTACCTTTCGTACAGTAACTGATGGGATGACTGTCATCATCAATGTCCACAATATCTGGATCTACTACATTCATATTCTGGGAGCTTGAGCTTGCTTGCTGGCGTAAAACCTTCAAGTGGTCCGCTATTTCATCATCCAACTTACTCCCCAAAAGTTTGTTCTTTTCTTTCCTTGCCTTTTTCTTCAGCTTTTTTGACTTTCTCTCTTTTTTTGTTGGAGAGTCTAGGGTAATGATATCAGCATCTTCTAAACTCACATCCTGGCTTACATTGAACCTTATAAACTCAGGATTCATTCTGTCCAAAAGGGAACTTGTAGTAGGGTCTAGTGTGATGATGTCTGGCTGCGACGTATTTACAGGCGACACTATTTCTGGCTCTGGACTCTTCTCCAAAGGCTTTAAGCCACGATTTGCATTGTGGTGGCAATTTCTAACTTGTTGCTCGATTGGACTTTTCTTACCACGTAAAAGCTGTTGCTTCTTTCTCTTGAGTGGTTCTACTGTTGACTTGACCACCCAAGGCCAGTGCCCCTCAAAAACAATGTCTACTTGGCTGGTATCTGCTGACTTCCCTGGACTTTGTTCTGACTCTTTACTAATATCAACTAGATTAATATTTTTAAACTGGTCAGGTAAAAGACAGTCACTATTACAAACCACCGAAACCTCATCAGGTTCAATAACCTCACCAGGAGAGTCAGTTGCATTGCCTGAAGTTCTGCTAGCTGCTCTCGGGTCCTCATGTCTATTCAACACGTAGCTGGGAGGCAGCGGAATTGGAAACAAAGTCCCTGATGCTGTAGCATCAATAACAAAAAAATCCTCTAAGATTTCATCCATTTCTGAATGATCTGGAGGAGGAGGCGGGGTTGGCAATGGGGGTGGAAGGGGAGGGGGACTTGCTGGCAGAGGAATGAAGTCAAACGATGGAATTGTGCTTTTGGCCACTGTTTGGGAGTTTGAAGGTAAAGGTATGTCATCTAAACAAATTAAAAGGGGCTCAGCAGAAGAAGAAATTTCACCGGCGCAACCTTTAGCCTTCTTTTTTGAACATGACGGACGGAGTGGAGACGAAAACTTCCGAACACGTTTTGCCTTCTTTTCATTCACATTCTTGACTGCAGGATCCATGATGATCACTTTGTAACTTGCAGAAGCTGGTATCTCTGAAACTGAAGTCTCTGTGGAATCAACCCTATCAAAAAATGGGGGATGATGCCTTGTACTAATGAAGAGACTTGTCTCTGGAGATATTAGCTGATAATTTTTGCTTGAAGGGCAAAATCTTTTTATTTCTTCCCATACTTTTAGAGTTGTTGTGATTCCTCTTTTACAAGCTTGACAACGGCTACTGTAAACTCTAGATAGCAAAAATCGATGCATGCAGATGCTGAAAACAAAGAATAAAATATTTGCTATTAGTAACTGAATAAAGTCATTTTTACTGTGAAGCCAAAATACAAAACATTTCTAAAATATATAGAATCACATGTCTGCCAGAATATAAAATTTTTGCCAGAACTCATTGCTTTTAGGTAATATTTCAGGGCAAAAAATATAAAATCTGAAGCCTGTTTCACACATACATGACCTATTACTTTACAAAAGCCTTTCTAGCCAGAGAGATGAAGTTTTGAATAGAGTAAATTGAATACACTTCAAACAACTATGGCTGGTCAGTTATTAATGATCAAAATGCATTCATGACCAAACAATAGAGATAGATGGCTGAGTTCACCAGTGAGGGCACTCACCATCTTCATCCTTTATAAGTTGAGATTTCCCTTTGAAGGGTTAAATGTAAAATGAGTTCTCTCCCATTGTTTGTCTCGAGCACTTTGCCTGAAGATCTATCATGTCTATATCTTCATCTATGACCATTTCCAAAAACTTCTGGGCCTCCTTACTGGTCTGGATCCTGACACTTCCATATCAATTATTGTTCCTGGTTAACAACTCTTCAGTGAAAAAGAGAAAAAGACACAGCATCACAACCAAAGAGTTATCCAAATGAAAAGGGCCCCCAGTGTCCACAAGTTTTTGACAGACAGGAGTAAACTAATCCCTAGACAAGATGAAAACTGTAACGAAAGGTGCTAATTGGATGTCGCAAGCCAGAACCAGTAGGAAGTTGGGGAGAGACTACCAAGAAGAGAATTGAGCATATGTTGTGGGGAGAAGGATTGGATAATTAGGGGGAAAAAATCTGACTGGTAGTGATACACAAACTCTGGTAAAAAGAAAGCAAAAGATGATAAAACTGTGTTGGCATAAATGACAAAAGATTACAGCCATCCAAGGACCTGGCACCCCAGGCTGAGCCTCAGAAGGTTAAGCTAGGATGTATCCCTGTACGTATCTGCCCTTACTGCATTTTACTGCTTTAAAAATTTATGATTATGTTTACTATAGATATGCATAAATACAAAAAATTTTACTGATTACATTGTAATTTATGTATTTCCTACTCTTCTGAATTGTGTGCACAGCATTTGTTTTTGGTTTCCACCCTCCAAAGGATCCCACTTTTGAATTAGGTTCATCTATAATTGTTGATGGGGGAGAGGGAAAAGCACTCAAAACAAGCAGTTTTACCAACAATAATAGTCAGAAAGAGAAGGAAAAAAAAAAAAAATACAATCAGCATCAATTTTGCTGATGTGAATTAACAAGCTAGCAAGGCATTTGCTATCATATTAAATTAGTAAGAATCACATAAAAAATTATCAAGGAACAAGTACAGAAGAGTTGCAGGTTATTCTTGTGGGTTGTTGCCTGCTTAAATGCAAATCAGATACTTTTCAACATGGATGCAACCTTACCTAACCTACCCTGGCTGGTAGCCTAATACAGAGGTCAGTGTTTGGGAATTCTATTAATATGTCAGGAGTTTGCAACCCGGCCCCTGCCAAATGAAAAATTATTGCCTTTGTATCACAGTCAGCCACTGCTGCAGTTTGGGGCCACTAGGGTTGGGAAAACCCGGATGACGTTCACCTGTGCACCTTGAGGTGACTTCCCCCAATCTATTGTGTGCACAAACATTTTGCAGTAGCTATTATAAGTTAGCTTAGAGAATCAGATAAGCTGTGATTTAGGGTAAACTCCCACTGTAATGGCCTAACCAAGCCTACTGGATCTGGATCAAAATAAGATAAACTTTAGCCTAACATAGCAGCTGTGATAAATAATTCCAGATTTGGTATGGCTTAAACTGCAATATAATGGGGTAGAATGCAGTGTAAGATGTCATTAAGTAATCAGGAGAGGTCATAGGGGATGAGCCCACACCCCCACCCATTGGCCAGGTTAGGGCAAGGCGTCCGAGGTTAAGTAAGTTAAGGGTCAATCTGGGGTTAGGTAACATTCCCTCAGATAATGCCTACTAGGCCTAGACCCTTTACTCTGCATTCACGCTGATTTGAGTATCAGGAATGCTGTAATTCCCGGTAAATTCCTAGTGGAATGACATAGCCTGAGCATAGACTACTATAGATTAAAATCAGCCAACCATAGCCTACCAGACATGATGGTAATTTCCGGGGGTAAAACTTGAACCTGTGACCATTGCCTGGTTCATGCCAGTCGCAGGCCACAATATTCTACGTCTTTTATCCATGTTTTTGCTTATGTTAATGTTTATGGTATTGACCATCACTTATTTTACCATGCTTAACTTTCATCTTCAAGGGGCTGGTAGCCTAATGGGCCTAAACCCAGCTCCCACTTTGCATGTACCCTGTAAGTTTGCTGAACTCATAATGGTGTGGTTTGAAGTATTACCATTTCTGATTTAGTACGGCATAGGTCAAAACAGGTGGCGTATTGCCTAAACCAGTAGTTCCCAAACTGGGGTAGATTAGAATAAATGCCAAACCGGCAACATATGGCCACCTTTCTCGGAATGCGGCAAATTTCCAAAAAAGCGCTTGAATTATGCCATTATTTCGTAATTTGGGAGAAAATATTTTTTCAAGAGGAACGTAGGTAGAGGTCTCGGTGTGCTGCTAGGATGGGCCACAACTCTTGACTGATGCTCATGGCAGCGAATTCAAGTACTTTTTAAGGAAGGTGGCTGCATTTCAGGATTGGTGGCAGCTATGTCACCGTTCTGTCATTTACCCTAATATACGATAAAGGTTATTATTAAAGTTTCTGTCAAATTCGAATATATTTTTTTACTTACCTATCATATATTTTTGAGATGATTAATACGGAAAACTTACTTGAATCTTCCACAAATTAAGGGTTATGGAAATATTTGCCGATGAATATTGTTCCTTATTGTTATCCCAAGGATGTGTTTATGCTGCCATGTTAGTTTTTTCTTCCGACAGTATTTTGTTCTCTGTCAATGCATTGTAGGTAAAAAATGCCTGATCATCCTTTGTTTTTGGTAATGGATTAGGCTATATGGGAACAGTAAAAATGCTGAAACCTGATTGGTTTCTTTGTTTCAAGATTATGCAATTACTAACTGCAATTTTGGGATTCATCCGTCCCTCTAAAAAAGTGAGCATCAGTTGACTGCCATGGATTACGTTGTTCTGACGTGCAGCAGTTGTTCTCACGTGGATGATTTAGAAGAAATTAATCCCCAACCTTCCACGTCTGCAACTTTTGATTCTATTTAAAGTAAGTGAAGTGGTTACCCAAAAGATGTATTTTCCTTTGTAGAGGAGTTTTCCACCCTCGTAAGTGAGGTGAGGAGACGGGGGCTAAGAAAGAAGGGCCTAACTCCTAAGTTAGGTTAGGTGGGTGTGTGTTTAGGTTAGACAGCATCTCTTATCTTACACTATTTAAGCTAGCGGAAATGCGAATTTAACCGAAACTAATTTTTCCCAATGGTAGTACAATAAAGAACATCTTAACTAGCCTAATTAGGCTAGGTACATCATGATTTAGGGTAAAAAAACCGCATGGTACAGGGGTGGACCATGTACGATCAATGTGTACAACCCCAAAGAAAGTACATTATAACGCGTCCTGACATCGGAGATGGGTATCAGACGCGACTTCTTGTTGGTGAGAAACAGAGCTAAAGACCTTTACTCCGGAGTCAGGACGCGTTATAATGTACTTTTCTTGGGGTTGTACACATTGATCGTACATGGTCCACCCCTGTACCATGCGGTTTTTTTTACCCTAAATAAGGATCCACCAGCTGGGGTCATCGGTAGGGGCTCATCATAAATGGGGGGAGGGGGAGGTCCTTGGTTTGGGAACCGCTGGGGCCATAAGGACCCACCAAAGCTACGTTCCGCAGCCTACCTACCTAGCCTCAGTACTACCTAGGTATACCTACCTAGCTATACCTAGGTAGTACCCTGACAAGTGCCCATATGATACCATAAAATGAAGACTTCCTCCTCCTCCTAAACTCGTCCTCATAAGCGTCACGGACACACAAGCACGGACAACAACAGCCTCGAGGACGACCTCGTCAGGACGTCTTGCATTGACCGAGATGGGTCCTTTCCACGACTGGGTTCTATTGTCTCAAAAGACCGATTTTTAACCTTAAATCTGAATGAATTCCACTCTTAAAAGGCTTCCTCACCTAACGACGTCAACGTTTGCGACACGGACACGGACGCCAACAGTCTGTCCCCTGGAGGATGACGTCGTCCTTCGGAGTTGGTAGATATTGCCGTAGCGAGACTGCCTCAGCGACTGAGGAGTTGCGTTCTATCGAGTCCGGTTTTGTTTTGGCAGCAACCGTCTGTTTTTGGCGTCTTTCGTTGACCTCTGCTTTGTCAGGCTTTTGTTTTTCTTCCTTTGTTTGGCTTTAAGCGATTGTCTGCTTATTTTTTTGCTTCATTAATCTTTTTTTTTTTTTTTTTTTTTTTTTTTTTTGGGGGGGGGGTTCAATTCGTTGTTTTCTGCTTCTCTCGTTTAACTTCTTTTCTTTGTTTTGCTTTAATAATGATCTGTTAGGCGTGTTTCATTTAACTTTTTCCAGTGCCTATTATTAGATCCCTTCTGTAATTCTCATCTTTTATTGGATGTTTTTCTGCCAATTGAGTGATTCGGTGTTCTTCATTAATTAAATCCCCATTTTCTTTTATTGGGCGTTTTACGTCTACCTTTTGCTTCCTTATTGAATTTTGTTGGCTGTTTCTGCTATGCATTCCGTCCCATATGGTAAGGATTCTATAAACGTTTTTCATGGATTATTAACAAAACTTGCACTTACTGACAATCTGTTACCTTGTCTTTCGTCACCCTCTTCTCTTTCTGTCACGGTCGTCTTCTACTTTGCGGTCTTCTTAACCCCCTGATTTCTGGGGAAATTCTAATTTTGGCAAGCACTTGTGCTCTTTGTCACCCAAGTAGTTTTTATTTTCCTTTTTTTTCACGACTCGTTGGCGGTTTTTACTACGCATTCCATTCCGTACAGTACGGGATTCAATGACGGTCTTCTTTCATGCATTCATTTTTTTATTTCTTTTCCGACAGTCTGTTACTTTTACAGACAGTCAGCATTCTGTGGTCTTCGTGTATGCCCTCCCTACTTGACAAATGTACCTGAAATGGCATATTTTTTGGCGTCTACCACATGGCATTCTGTTTTTTGAGCTTGATTGGCAACAGTATTTTTTTTCCTTCTTCTTCTTTGCTGTGCAGTCCAATGTGATAGTGTTTTACTTGAAAGAACTTCTCAACAGGAATTCTAACTATTCCAAAGCGCACGCAAAGGAGCAATGACTCTGGCGAGTCCGGTAGCTAGCTGTCTGAACAAGACAATGAAGTAGAGACAACTCGATCACGTTGCATATAGCAAGACTGTCTAGATGTTGCGTCACCTAGAGTAATCCTTTTTCTTCTTTCTTTTTTGAGACACTTTTCTTCGTTATTCGGACACTTCTTTTTTTTTTCCACCTTCACAATTTTTTCTAGCGCCTTTTCTTAGGAATCTAATTTCTTAAAATTCTGTTGTGCTTTTAAGCGTAGCAATCTTTCTAGTCAGCCGCTTTCGGTTCTGCTAAATACTATTTTTGTTTTTAACAGAAACTCGTTTTCCGCTGCTTTATGCCAAACATTCTATTTTCATTGTAATCTTTGGCATCTGCTAGCCTAATTCCTTCACTGATGCAATTGTGACAGTGCTGTTAACAATCACTCCATTTCTGACTTTATTCTGCTGTACTTGATAATTTTCACGCTTTTATTTACAGTTCATATAGAACTATGTTCCAAAATAACCACCAACAGTAGGTCTATTTGGTTTAGAGCCGTCACCGTTAAACCAAGACCATGGTGATATGAAATAAGATGTAATATCTTAAACTCATCAGATTACGAAGAGATTTTTATTCTGCTTCGTATGGAATGCTTTTCAAAATATTTTGTAACTGAGAACTGATCAAATGCAGTCATTCTTTGATGAGAGGGGCTAATCACTGGTGTATGCCACCCCTTCCCAACCCACCCCCTGTTTTTTTTATTGATATAGCCAACAAAAAGCAAAATTCATTGAGGATTGAGTTGTACAAAAGAATTTGTTGGGGTCTTATAGGGGGTCTGATCATAATTCAGTGAGGGTTTCTATACCTTTAACGGTACTACACTCAAGTTGTTGGATATGAGACAGACAATACTAAATGATAAAAGAACTTGGAATAAACAAATAAAAAAAATAATAAAAAAAATAAAGGCTTAAAAGGGAACATGAAATACTGACAAAAATCCAGTAAATATTTATTACACACACGAAAAAAAAACAATGTAAAATGGTTAAAAAATATAAATAATTTCCCTCCATAAATAATCTTTTAATATTCATGGAATCTTTGAACATTCATACACTAAGCGTAGGTACCATCACCAAAATTAATATTAGCACTAGTTATTCTTTCTTTAAAGGTAGAAGAAAAATAAAAAATTGAATACAAAATATAATTACTGTATATCAGTAATTAAATGAAAATTACAGTTTTTACATTATATCTTACACTTCCTCTGCAAACATTAATTGACCATCAAGTTTATTCACTCACTATACATAAAAATATAGGAGAGAACATGAAAAATGTTGAAAAGTATCAGTGGCTGTTCTAACTGGTGCCAACTGGGGAAGAGAATGGTATTGTAAAATTACAAATGTAGCTTATAACCCCTTTAAAATATAGTGGGTAAATCTTTTTTATTTAAAATACACATACATAAAACTTTTTTATTTTTTATTTTTTACCTTAATTACAGAAAACTCATCATCACTTCTTAAGAGAGGATTTATACACCTCAATATCACCTTGTAATTGGGCATATTCCACTAAGAGAGATTTAAATCTTGAATCCAGCTTTCCAAAGCTACCGAGCTCGAGTTTCAATCGGGCCAGATTTCTCTCAGCGGCTGGAATTCTTTCCCTAATGTGACTGTGAATATATTTCAGAGCTGGTACTGAACTGCTTGTGTAGGTATTCAACAATATCTCCAGCTCCATACACCTGAAAAAAATAATATTCCTAAATTTAGACCCACAAATATACCATTGATGTATTCAAGTTTTGATAGTACAGTGCAATAACATTTGTATTAATCCTCTTTAAAATGAAGTCAATTAGCATTCTGAGTGCTTGATGTATTATACAAATGAAAGATTAAAAATTACCTCAGGCATCCAGATCTTATCACAGAATATTTCATGATTATGTGAATGAAATAATGACAGATGGTACTCTTTTACAAAAAGATGAGAACATATAAACGAGCATTAATCAAATACTGTATATATACTGTAATCTTTATAACTAGTGATTATCTTTGTAAATAAGTCAAAGGAGACTACTGAGGCAAATCTCTCGACCTTCTTAGTACTGATCTAAAGGTCATATATTTCTTAATGGTTAAAACTGGAAAACAATAAAAGTTATATGAAGAGACTCTCCATGAGAAAAGCAGAAATCTCAACCGCAACAAGCATTGGAGAATGTGGAAATAAAGTTAAAATTTTAGCAACAGTAATATACGAATGATTTTAAGACTCCTAGCACAAGAGTAACAGAAGATAAGTATTCAATCATCCAAAGAAAGTATGTCACCTAAGGTTAAAAGTGAAATTTGACTGTCTTTGCGGTGCCAGCAATGGCAAAAATGATTAATGTAAAAGATTTGCTCTTTTCATCATTATGTTTCCCATTCATTCTATGTAAGCAGAACAGGAAATTACACCATAATACAAAACCCATACATTATTATAAAACAAGGTTAACATTATTTGTAATAAAATTAAATACATTATTATTTGCGTGGAACTTACTTCAGCTTCAGAAGCAGTGCAGAGAGTTGTACATACAAGCTTTCAGTGTGTTTCGTTGGGTACTGACAAAACCTCTGCTTTGACATCAGCATTTCTAGAAGGTTCCCATATTCCACGAGATGATCACGCACCTGAAAGGTGAACTACTGTGTGTAGCGATGCAAATTATTGATAAAATAATAACTATAACACCCTGCAGTAGGTTCTGTAATGCCTTGTAATGGGTACCATTTACAGTGTGTTGTGCATGGCATACTATGGACAGTATTCAACATTCTTTCCTGCGACCTTTCTTGAACCCAAAGCCTATTGCTTTCTGACTTATACTTTTCATTCTTTCTCTTTGGTCTCTTCTTACTTAGCTATCTAACTTCTTTAGAAAACAGCTTCCTCTAATCTTAACTTTTTATTTTGAAACAAATCCTTACCATGAGCCCAACAAGAATTCCAGGAATGTATATAAGAATTCCTGGAATGTATATAAGACTTCCAATTATTTATGGTTCCACAAGCTGTGTTGCGTCTTTTGAAAATCATACAACAAAGATGCTGGCATCTTAGTGGATGCCACTACTTCCTTTTAAGCCAATCTTCAGTTAAAACTCAAGATAAGTTTCCACTTCATTTCAACATAACCAAAAATAACTCAGTATGATAAACCATTTAAACTTCATAAGGAACATGCACCTTAAAGTTCTTGCATCAAATGTATGTGAAACAATGTGGTTAAGTATATTCGTAAGCAAAATGTTATTAATAATAAACAATAGACTACTTTAGTGGCATGGGTAAAACATCACCACTGTCCCTTTAATAAGAATATTCAAGGTGAGAATGGTTGAACATCTGACCTGTAGAAAAAGGTAATCCGTCTGAGTGATATTAAGCATGAGCTTCTGCCTCTCTTCAGTCATGGTCTGCAGCGAAACTTCTAGGGTCTCTGGAATCTTGACAACCTCTTCGACGTCATAACTCTCGAATCCTTGAAATACAAAATAAATAAAATTATGTTTATTGAATAACAAACTATACGACAATAACTTCTTAAAATAATGTAAAGTTAACTAAAAATGATTTTTTGATTTTCTGTACCCGACATCATAATATCAAGTCATGACAGCACAAGTTCATTATGGCAGATTCTTCGGAGGTTAGTTTGCCCTTGAATGGAATGTTCCCCTTGTTAGGAATACTTTTAAGGTTTAATTTAAAGTTGATTCAAGAGTAATGAACTTAATATATTTATTAACTAAACAACTAACAACATGAATTTAAAACTCTAGTTCATATTTGTGAACAAATTTAAGAGGAAAACAATAAACGGTATTTAATGTGATGGAAGGAACTAGAGTAGGATGCTGACGAGTTGGGGAGTGCAACACCCAGAGATACGCATTCCTCATCCTCCTGAAGGTTGAAGGACTGTCTTAAGTTAAATCTCGGTCCATAAACTATTTGACGCACCTAATCTACAACCCATGGTGAAGCAATAAACTTTAATTGAAAAATACATAACATTATTTTCAACACAGAAGCACTTCAATAGCTGATATAAATTACCAATGGTCCTTTTTCAAACTCACCAGTAGGATCGTGATATCCAGCGATTTTCATCCAGTCATCAATCAGATGACTCTCAACTTCAGTGGAGATTTCACTGCTATATTTACCCACTTTGAACATTTCGGCATGAGTGTCAATTACCTCTGGAGTAATACCAAAAGTCAACTGAAAAACAGAAAGATATTTATTCTAACACTGTGTAGTCCTTGTGCATGATCATCAATGATTGTACCATACACTATTCAGTAGCAAATCACTTTTACGCTTGCCAGACATTAAATGAGTATAGTAATATGAAATATTTTCAATTGTCAAGATGTATTAATATGATGACACAAGTGGTGCCAGTCATTATAAAATGTGGCATGCATTTCTCTCCACAGAGAATTAATTCTCTGGAATTCAGCTTGAACTTACCCTGTATTTCTGCCACTAAGAGTGGAAAAAGTTAAAAGTGCAAAGATATAAATCATTAAACAAAGTGCAAAAATAAGTAGAGCATAAGGAATACAGAATCTCCACAACACTACTAAAATATTATAGAAAACAATGACAGTAAACCTCTTTCAGAGAAGCATCTGATAATGTCTGATTCGTCTCGTCATCATTTTCTGAGCTCCAGGGGAGAAGATGTAAATGACTTTGAATCTCTGCTAATGCCACTGCCTTGCGAACATCCTCAAAACACTAAACAAGAAAGAAAACATTAATGATAAGTAAAACATTGGTATAATCTTCAAATAACAGTCATCATAAAAAATTTTATATTCAGACAGGAAAGCATGCAAATACACAATACGTATAATGACTACTTATTAAAGAAATAATTGTTTTTTTTAGTGTTTCAGTGTTTTTTTTTTTTATAGAGGAAACAAATTGCTCATTCTTGAAATTTTTGCTCACATTTTCCCTCACTTAAATGGGGTACATTGACAGTGTCAGCTTCATTTCACTGACCATCTTGTCCCTTCAGTGCCTCTCTACCTAGATGTCCAACTTGTTTACTTAAAATACACTACAATTTTCACCTCTCATTCAAGATTACAGCCTTGGATTACGCCCCATGAGTCTAAAAATCTGACTCGGTATTCTTCTTCAACTACAGTATTTCATCCATGTATAATAAATTGCACTGTACATCCACTTTTTTGTGCAACAATGACAGAATATCTAGGGAAATTTATTTTTATCAACTTTAGCCAGAAACTTGCAAATAAGTAAGTTATACATGAGAAAGAATATACTATATATAATACATACATTGATTGAGTTTTCATAAAGAGAAAGTTTCTGATAAACTTACCTTTTTCTTTTTAAGTGAACTGTGTTTCTTGTATATAACTGCATAAATCAAATGGTGAAACATTGCTTCTTGCAAATACTTCTGCCTGGATAAAAAGAGAGTTTTAAAAATTCAGAAGGTATTACCCGGGATGATGGTTATTTCACAAGATAAATGTATACATAAAAACTCTAAAATAGAAATACCATTTAAAACTATGTGCAGTACATTACAATTTTAAAACCCACAATAAAACTACATATGTATCTTTTGTAGCTCCTCACAAAACATGGGTAAGTGTACTGGAATAAATCAGTTACTATTTTAGTATCTGTAAAATCTCTCAGATGATACCTCGCAAGCTGCATAGCCTGTGTCGCATGGGAAAGCTCAGCATATGTTGATTTTGTCACGTAAGTTGGAGTCACATGATGTGTGAGATCTTCCAGTAAATGGCTCAGGTCTGGATGCTTGCTGACATCTTCGGCACTTGTAAACACTGGTAAGCTGTTGTTCACTGTCATGAAAGTTGAGATGGTTATAAAAATTATTCTCAAGTTGAGGAAACAAAAGTAAAATCTTAATGTACTAATGAGACTATTTTGTAATTTTATATCAAAAGAAAAACAAAATTAATTTTCTTTACTGAAATTTAATGTGCTCATTCTTGTCTAACTTCTGACACTGATAATTGCCATGTTACTATTTTACTCCGTTTTTAAGTGACTTTGCAGCTAATATAACTCTTCACTCACTGATAATATTCTAGGTATAGCTATTCACCCAGTTTTCTTATATATCAGATTGTCAGGACTCTAACTTACGCCCGATCATTCATTTTCATTAATCTTTTTAATCTCATAAATCTTCTTCATTTCCTTTTTAAATACTTTTTTAATATTATTTTTCTATTCGCTTTCTTTACTTTAATAGGCCTAGCAGTTCTCACTATTTTTTTTTTCATAAGACTCCTTAATGAGGTGACTATGAAAATCATACTAGCATCTATCGCAAATTTACAATTATCAAGATACTAACCATCTTTTCTTTTCTACATACTCATGCCTGTCAGGCTTGTAGAACTGAATATAGCTATACCTAGGTAGCGTTCAAGTGAATGGAACTAGGGTAAACAATCACAGATGATCCATCGTCATCACACTGGCCGGGTCTTATTCACTCAATATTTAATTGGTGAAACAAGAATATAATTACAACTTTAAGCATACCATTATTCAAAAGACTGAAGTTTTGTCAATATAATGTGATATATGAAAGCCCCATATGAACTAAAATAAGCATGTGACGCTCTTCGTAAAGTATGTTTTCAAGGCAGTTTTGAAATCCAATATGGCGGCTATCGTCAGGGTGGCCGGTCTAACCACGGACAATCCACCATCTTTCCCAGCCTTCCCAGCACTCATTTGAACAGTTTAGCGTATATATGTAAAGTTTATTGATCTTACTCAAGATTGCAGTTGTAATTGGCACAATGAAACAACATTTTGTTGCCTATATTAGTGAAAGTATTAAACTTTTTAGTCCAGGGGTCATGGTTTGAATTGAATTCATTATTACTTTGTAATCGGTGGTTATATCCTTACTGCCATCACAACTGAAACTCCAAAGTGCTTATTTGATTGTAATTATACACATTTTGGTCTTGATTCACTCCACATTGCACTTGAACCACGTTGCTGTTCCTGGTTCCTAAGTACTCCCTCCGCAAATACAGTTACGAGCAGCAGACGACAACACTGAATTTGAGGTGCAAAGCTTTATTCCCTTAATTATTTACTTTACTTCAAAATGTTTATTTAATTCATGTCTATTATCCCTTTTTTGCAACCAAATTAACCCCGAAAAATTGTAAATATTTCGGATGTTTACTTACAAGCAGAAGACGCAAGGGAAAATGACTTATCATTGCCAATCTAGTGGAGCGTCACACATACGCCGATGCATTTACAAACTGTTTCTATGAATTCTAGTTGTCATAGTAATGCAGTAATGATAAAATTGCTGTAATATGTATATATACTCCAAATAGATACGCTAATTTCACTTATTTCCTCGGTTTTGTTTAAGTCTTATACCCAGTTTGGAGGGTAAACACACACCAATTGACAATACTGATAAACAATTGAAGAGCGCAAAACACAGCAAAGAATGCCATGGTAAGAGTTCAGGTGTACGATTGTTGTGATGAAAGTGCCCCAGCGTCTATGGGTACAAGTGGTGTGCATTATTTAGCACAGGTAATGGGAAGTTTATTGACACAAGCGACTCCGCAAACATCGAGATGGCGTCAATCTTCTAAATATTTTGAGTTGTAAGTAAAAATTTTGAAAGCGTTTTGGTGAAGTTTGCACTGCATTGGCCATCATTTTCATTACCCTCTGTTTAAATCTTAAAATATGGCCTTAATTTCTAACTTTGGAGAAAATACTTACTTCGAAAGGAGAGTAGAGGTCTTTAGCTCCTTCTCTCACCAACAACTCGTGACTGATGACCATCTCTAGTATCAGGACGCGTTAAAAGTACTTTTTCGCAGGGTGGCCAGCCGTGATAGTCGGTGAGTTGGGCCAGTCCACACGGTGTTTTACCCTATACCTAGTACGTAGGTAGGTAATAGTATTCATGTAAAAATTAACTAAATACTTTTTCTTTCTGTTTCTATACTACTTAGCCTATATTATATTTACTGCGCAATATTATAAAGCTTTTAATCCGGCTATGGCCATAGTTGGCTATGTTGCCTACATCCCAAAAACGGTGTACCTACCTAGCTACCTACTAGGCTAGGTAGGCTACTAGCCTAGGAGGTAAAAGCAGCAAATGGCATTCTAATGAAACTAAGCCTACAAGGGGATAAATAGTGGCAGAAAATATATCTAAAATAGTCAGAACTGTATTAACCAATCGTAAATCACCTGTAAAATTATCCTAACCAATCCTATATTAAGTATGACTGGCCTACCGTAAGGTAGCCTCACGGAACCTCCCACCCACTACCTAAATTCGGAGCTCATATAGGTATAGTCTATATATATAGGTCTATATATACTGTGTAAATCACTTACATCGACTCGCTAAAGCTTCGGCAGTCAATATGGGCGAATTTGAGCGGTTCATATCGAATAAAACACTAATAGACTGTCAAACCAAATTGGTGATATTCCTGGATATTTTTGAAAGCAACGGGAACAATGATGATCGAAGTAGTAGGTTTTCAATGTGAAACCTATGTAAGGGCTCCTTTTTTTTTGCGTCTGTAAATGTTTATAAGTTGGTTTTTTGTTGATTTCTTTTGTTTTTTTCATCTGTATGTTTCCGATATGATACAAAAATATAATTTATAACTAATGGTATCATCTTTAAAGAGTAAATCTTATTTTAATATGGTGTTGTGACTGTAAAATTGCCCGATATAGTTGGGGGAAATAAACAAAAAGTCTTGCATATATCATTAGAAATGACTATTCTTACTTCCATTTATGTTTAGTATGGATAGCTAATGTTAACATAACGGTTCTGGAACTAGACGATATTGTAGGATAATATCACCATATATAGCTATTTTTTCATTCTATAAGCGGCCCACTGCCTAGGCTTAACTCTTATTTCTGTATATATATATATCTATATATATTATATATATATATATATATATATATATATTTGTCCTATTAATATTTATATAGTCAAAGTTACAGGAAGAATAGTCGGGAATATCACTTTCGAGAAGCTCGTGTTTCAGTAAATAAAAGGTTATGAACTCACTGTAAATCTAAGATAATAATAATCATTATTATTGTTTTTAACAATAAAAATTAAGCCACGTTTAAACCCATTCTTTCAGAAATGACTGTATATAGATCCATCTAGTAAGAAATGGACCAATGTAAGCAATCCGATGTCAAATGAAGAGTTAAACCTTACACATATATGTGACACCTATTTAACTATCTTTTAATCGTCCTCTTGTTCAAATGAACTTCAAATCGATAAATGCGATTCCAGATTACTATTGTAACTGGAAACTATCGATTTCATTATAACAGTATACTGCTTCGATTGCAATGACAGGCCTATCTTGTTTGCAACTTAATGCAATTACTTGTAAATTCTTCTCTTCAGTTTCATGGCCTTCTTTATAGTTTCTCTCAGCCTTCTACTTGGATTCTACGGCACTTTCATAATTATATCCTGTAACCCTTCATTCCATTAATTTTCTGATATAGGGCTGCGTGTTGTTTTCTCCTATAATTCCACTGATCTTATTAGATTCTTTAATTTAATAGTTTCCTTTTCATTTCCAAGATTTATATTTCCTCTTTCTACCACTAGTTTTCGATGTCTGTCTGACGGTCCTGTTCAGCAACTCGCCAAATATTTATGATTGCTAATAGCATGTAGACTAAAAGCAGTGAACAGTTACAAATTAAATTTAACACTTAAATGTTTTTAACTTCATCCCCAAAATCAGCACTGTGTGCTGACCTTAACTATAAAAAAGCTACACTAGGTCGATGAGATCAATTCAAATAGAGTAGTATCATTTACGTAAGCTACAGGTTCACTTCGAGGGCCAAACCAAAAAAAAAAACACTGCACTGAGGAACTCCAGATGTAATATTTATGAATTAGTATCCTTAACTTTCCTTTGCAATTTATCAGTTAGGGATTTTAGAAATAATATAAAGAATGTTCCTCCAAATGCATTGAAAACGATGGCGATAAGATTAACACGGTAAAAGAAACAACACTGGATATTAAAAATGTGTCAGGAGCTTCCAGGCCCTTGTGAAGACCAAATTGCAAACTTGACTACAAATTCAAATACGTATCTACTTTTGACGCGATCACTCAGAAGATTTACCAACAGCTTTTTAAAAATAAATTGATAATATTGGAGTTATAAAAAAATTGTTGGTGAATAAAGTGAAAAATAAACATCGTTTTAAAACAGTTATGAGTTATTCCTCATCCTTTATCGACATTTAAATCCTACATTTAAATATTTCTAACGTAGTCACTAGGTGCATATGAAATGAATATATTTGCTATACTCTTATATATGCTACAGCACGTTAATAACCATATCAAATATATGATGAGTCAATGACTTCACAATTTGCACCGTGAGTAAAACACTTACCTTATGATTTTGACATTTCAAAGGAAAACATATGGACTAAACTTCCACCTGACTTGTTAACAGTGTTTCAGACTTTTCCTCACGCATACGGCGCATGTATCTAAAAGATTATTTATGATTTTAGGACGTTATATAAACTTATTATGATATTGAAGATTAAATTAATGTATATTAGGGCAATTTTAAATACGAAAGATGAAGTAAATCAGCCGAAACACCACAGAAAATGTCCTAATTCTACGCTGCTGAATATTTACCCTAATCTGATATTTGTTTACATTGCGCAGTTTATGCGGTGGGAGTGACTCTTAGGTAAATTATCCTGTGACATTTCGCTATTTAAACCCAATCTATCTGCCAATTATGCTCCTTAAAATAAAATACGGCGACGAATCGTATGATATTGAGTCTAATATATATATATATAATGAGGATGTATTCCTGTTTGGTCGCCTAAATAACATGGGTCAGCTACGTGTTTTGGTGTGACCTCGAAAATTAAACAATTGCTTTTGTGCCACTGATCATACGCTCCGTAGAGGTTAGATCGCTGGAGCCCAGGTCAGGAGAGGTCGTGTAGATTCTAATTTTACGTCCAAAGTGGTTTTATGCCAAGATTTGGGCGTGTGAAAGTGGTCCATATTTACTCTACATGGCCAGTGAAGCGTAGCCCTGTTATCTCGTTGTCTACGCCTCAGCTGTTATCGCGGTTTATCATTACGTTAACTACTGGTTGTTTTTAGGTTGTTATTAATTTATGAGGTTCGTATGATAATTGTACACACAAAACTCTTTATTTTGAAAAGAACACAAAGCCTAGATCAATATATTTTTCCCAATTCTCATTAAGCTATTGTTATTTATTGCTTTATCTAGCAAGGTTTATCATTGTTTTGGTAAACCACTCATCTCTTCGGTTAATTTTTACTAATTTATTAGGTTTCCTATGCTAATTGCACAGCAGAGCTGTGTTTTTTGGCAAGAACACGAAGAGTAGATCATATTTTTCCAGGTCCTCGTTGTTTTATCTTAATGAACAAAGAGTACCCCCAGTGGAGAAAGAAAGAACATACTTCAAAAGATAATTAGAAATCTCCAAAAGATAATTAGAAATCTCCAAAAGATAATTAGAAATCTCCAAAAGATAATTAGAAATCTCCAAAAGATAATTAGAAATCTCAGTGCTAATGAAGAATGACAGATAGGGTAAACAACCGCATGGACTGGCTCAACTCACCGATGGTCACGGCATGCCACCCTCTGAAAAAGTACTTAGTATCGGGTAAACAATCACGGATGATCCACCATCATCACATATGTTTTCAAGGCAGTTTTGAAATCCAGTATGGCGGCGATCGTGTGGCTGGGTGGGTCTAGTCATGGATGGACACCATCTTTCCCAGCCTTCCCAGCAATCATTTGAACAATGTTAGCATATATATGTAACTTTTATTGATTACTCAAGATTGCAGTTGTAATCAGCACCATAAAACAACATTTTGTTGCCTATATTAGTGAAAGTATGAAACTTGTTATTCCCGGGGTCATGGTTTGAACTGAATTCATTTTTACCATGTAATCGGTAGTTTTATCCTCACTGCCATCACAACTGAAACTCCACAGTGCTTATTTGATTGTTATTATACACATTTTGGTCTTAATTCACTCTACATTGCACTTGAACCACGTTGCAGTTCCTGGTTCCTAAATGCTCACTCCACAAACACGGTTACGAGCAACAGACGACGACGCTGCAAAGTTTTATTCCCTTAATTGTTTACTTTACTCATTATTTAGTTCAACTTTACTTTGTTATTTCAAAATGTTTATTTAATTTATGTCTATTACCCCATTTTGTTCATGAAACTTACCTGACAGATATATATATAGCTGTATTCTCCGAAGTCCGACAGAATTTCAAAACTCGCGGCACACGCAGTGGGCGGCCAGGTGGTAGTACCCATTCCCGCCGCTGGGAGGCGGATATCAGGAACCATTCCCATTTTCTATTCATATTTTTTCTGTCGCCGGTCGGTAAACATCTGTTTACAGACCTCCGCCCAGGATTTTTGGATATGACTCGTTATAAGTATCTGGATTGACTTTTGGTTTTGACTCTGGATTGTTGGATTGGCATACGCGATAGTGGACTGTTTTTGGATTTTGGATTGGCTTTTCTATGAACGTGATGTCGGGATCAAGTTCAGTGAGCTTCAGAGTGTGTGTGAGAAGTGATTGCAAGGTGAGGCTACCGAAATCATCGGTAGACCCCCACACAGTATGTATGGGGTGTAGGGGGCATGTTTGTTTGCTGGTTGATCGTTGCATTGAATGCAAAAGTTTGACTGAGGATGAATGGAAGGTGTATGAATCCTATCGGCGTAAGTTGGAGCGCGATAGGATCAGGAGGTCTTCCTCCAAGAGCGGTTCTACGAAAGGTAAGGGAAGTAACATTTCTCCTATTTTAACACCAGTAGAATTTGCTTCACCTAATCCTGTGTTGTTGCCTGAGGGCCCTAGTTCTGTGTCTGGGAGAAGGTAATGCCCTTTCTCTGATTCTAGAGTCTTTACGCACTCTAGAGTCCAAAGTGTTGGCCCTTGAAAACGGCTCGAGTAAAGTGTTGTGATCGTTGCCCCTAGTGTTGTGGGAGGGGGCGTCAGATCGGCCCCATAATGCCTCTAGGTCTAGACTCTGTCGGACTCCCAGAACTCAGGGAGTGGGCATGTCGAAAGCCGCAAGAGGGTTACGGGGCTCCCCACCGATCTGGCGTCCCTTCGGCAGGACCTGTTGCTACTTCCCAGGCTGCCAAGGAGCGTGCTCAGGCTCGCATCCTTAAGGACTGTTTTTCGTCCTCCGAGGCGCCCTCCCCGCGCAAGGGGTGGAGCGCTCGGAGAGACTCGCGTCCGTTGAAAAGGACTTTTCCTAGGGAGGAACGCTTTACGTCCCCTCTCTCCGCTATCGTTGCGGTCTTCGCCTGCGTCGTATGACGCGTTTCCTCCACAGAAGAGGGTAGGACGTCGTCCTCGTCGTCCGAGGACGACGCTGAGAAGCGCTTCTTCTTCAGCGCCTCGGAGAGGCAGGTTGCTGTACCTGTGAGAAGGAAGGAGGCGTCCCCCCGCCCCTCGTCTTCTCGCAGGCGCAGCCCTTCACCTCCTCTCGGTTCTTCACCAACGAAGAGTATTCTTGTGTCGCTTCAAGACCAATTGTCGGCCTTAATGGCTCAGAAGACTCGCTTAGCAGCAGTTGAGCCTAAACGAAGGAGGACGCTAGACTGCCTGTCAAGAGGACGAGGCAGTCTCCTTCTCCGTCTCCTCGTTCGTCTCTGTCTCCGGCCGCACGTCAGGACGCCTTTGAGGACGCTCGGACAGGACGCCTATTGGAGGACGGCTTTTTTGAAGGACGCTCGGCATGGAACGCTTTTGAAGACGCTCGTCAGGGATGTTTTGCTTGAACGGCTTTAATCCTGTTGAGAAGGCTTTCGAGAGCGCCCAGAAGGACGCTTTGAAAGCGAAAGCTGGACGCTTGAGCGTAAAACGTAAAGACGCTTCTCGAGAGCGACTAAGAGTAGCTCTTCGTGGTTCGAGCTCTAAGGATCGACAGAAGGTCGGTCGCTTTGAAGAGGCTGATATTAGTCATCCTCGAAAGCCTTTGTTGAAGGCTAGACCTGTTGGGCGCACGCCCTCTCCGAGGTTCAATCTCCTTTGCCTCTTCGGGAGGAAGGAGAGCTTAGTAGTCCGGCGGACTCAGTTGAGGAAGAACAGCCGTCAGTTTCGTCGGTTTCCGACTACAAGGTGCTGGTTCGTCTTTTACGTTCTTCGTTTGGTGAGAAGTTCCAGCCTGCAGCTCCCAAGTCTCCACCCTCTCAGTTTTCGTCTTCGAAGTCGTGCAAGGTTCCGGAGGTGGTGGAGATGAAGACTTCCTTGTCCACTAAGAGAGCGTTCAAGAAGTTGCAGGATTGGATGGAACGTCGGAAGGATCAGGGCAAGTCGACTTTCGCCCTTCCTCCTTCAAGACTCAGTGGGAGAGGCGGCATTTGGTATGAGACCAAAGGTGAAGTAGGAGTTAAGATCCCGTCGTCTTCCCAAGGGGACTTTGCTAGTCTGGCGACGCCCAGAGAGATCTCTTTTATCGACCGCTAAGATTTCATGGACACCAACGGAGATTGACCATCACATGAAAGGTCTGTTAAAGACTCTGGAAGTCTTTAACTTCCTAGACTGGTGCCTAGAGGAGTCCTGGATCTTCAATCTAGGAGTCCTGATTCTTTGAGTCTGGGGGAGCTGTCCAATGTGTTGTCTTGCATGGACAAGGCCGTCAGGGATGGTTCGGAAGAGTTAGTGTCTCATTTCGGCACTGCTTTCCTCAAGAAGAGAGCGCTTTTCTGCAATTTTACAGCGAGGTCTGTTTCTGCATCGCAGAAAGCGGAGCTTCTCTTTGCACCTCTTTCGAGCCATCTCTTCCCCCAGGCTATGGTAAAGGACCTGGCAGTGAGCCTACAAGAGAAGGCTACCCAGGACCTCTTGGCCCAGTCTTCAAGACGTCCCGCAGTCCCTACCACGTCGTTGTTTGGACGACCTCCTAGGAAGGTTAAACCCTTTCGTAGCGCTCCTCCCTCGAGAGCTGCTCCTCGAGGGAGATTTTTTGGACTTGCCAAGAGGAAGAGGTTCCTTCAAACCTAAATCCTCTAAGTGAGAAGAGAGTCCTTCAGATGCCGGTCGGAGCCAGGCTAAAGTTCTTTGCGGGGGCGTGAGAGAGAGAGATACAGATGCGTGGTCCCTCAAGATAGTGGAAAAGGGTACAAGATCCCCTTTGTGGACCCTCCTCCTCTTTCTACGACTCCCAGAGATCTTTCACCGTCATATCAAGGGGAGAAACATCAGGCTCTTTGTTTCGGTTTAAGCACGGCTCCGATGGTATTTACCATGCTCATGAAAAACGTAGCAAGATGGTTACATTCTGCAGGAATAAGAGGATCTGAATGCGACCCTTTTCATCACCAAATCGGTGAAGAACCATCTAAGATGGTGGTTAGATCCTTGGAAGTTTCGAGAGGGGTTGTCCCTAAAGCTTCTGAGCCCAGACCTAGTGTTGTTTTCCGACCGCCCACGGCCTTGTCGGCGGTGATCGGGATGGGGAGCAACACTAGGAGGGAAGGAAGTGTCAGGCACCTGGAGGGGGGAACAGGTGTCCTGGCACATCAATGTGAAGGAACTAGCGGCGGTTTTTCTGGCGCTACAGTTCTTCCAACAAAAGGTTGCAGAGAAAGTAGTCCAAGTCAACTCGGACAACACCACAGCCCTTGCGTACCTAAAGAAGCAGGGAGGTACACACTCCCGTCCTCTGTTTTATTTAGCGAGGGAGATTCTGCTGTGGGCAGATGCGAGACGGATAAGGATCCTGACGAGATTTATCGCAGGACGTCCAGAACGTCAGAGCAGGACTTCTCAGCCGACAGGATCAGATCCTGCCGACGGGAATGGACGTCTTGCACCAGGACGTCTGTCGAGAGCTCTGGAGACTGTGGGGGTGTCCGTTAGTCGACCTATTTGCAATGTCGAGAACAAAGAGGTTGCCTCTTTATTGCTCCCCTGTGCTGGATCCGGGAGCAGTCGCTATAGACGCTCTGCTCTGGGACTGGACGAACCTGGACTTGTATGCCTTCCCGCCATTCAAGATCATGGGGGAAGTAGTAAGGAAGTTCGCGGCATCGGAGGGGACGAGGTTGACCCTGATCGCCCCGATGTGGCCCGCGAAGGAATGGTTCACGGAGGTAATGTCCTTCATCATAACTTTCCGAGGACGTTGCCCTGGAGGAAAGATCTACTCAGACAGCCCCACTTCGCAAGATAATCACCGAAACCTCTCCGCTCTGGGTCTGACTGCGTTCGACTATCGAAAAGTTGGCCAGAGCGAGAGGTTTTTCTAAAGCAGCTGCAAAGGCGATCGCCAATGCTAGGAGAACTTCCTCGAGAGCTGTTTACCAGTCGAAGTGGGCTTCCTTCAGGGCATGGTGTAGAAAGGAGGGACCATTTCCTCTTCCACTACCTCTGTGAGCCAGATAGCCGATTTCCTGCTATTTTAAGAAATGTGCAGAAGCTGGCTGTCCGACCATCAAGGGATATAAGAGTATGCTGTCAGCAGTCTTCCGACACAGAGGACTAGACCTGTCTGACAACAGAGATCTTCACATCTCCTGAGATCATTTGAGACATCCAAGATACCTCAGGCGAGGCCTCCTTCTTGGAACTTGGATTTAGTCCTTAGACTGTTAATGTCGAGTCCTTTCGAACCTCTCCATGAAGCGTCTCTTAGGAACTTGACGAAGAAGGCTCTTTTCCTAACTGCTCTGGCGACGGCGAAGAGAGTTAGCGAAATTCAAGCCATTTGTAAGCGAGTGGGCTTCAAAGGTGACAATGCGGTCTGCTCTTTGAGTCCCACTTTCTTAGCAAAGAATGAAAAACCCGTCGAACCCTTGGCCAAGGAGCTTTGAAATCAAGGGTATGACAAGCCTTGTGGGCCAAGAACCTGAGAGAGTCCTGTGCCTGTCAGGCTCTAAAGTTTTATGTCCACAAGACTAAGGAAGTACGAGGTCCCTCAGATAATCTCTGGGTGTTCGGTTAAACGGCCCGATATACCATTATCCAAGAATGCCTTGGCGTTCTTCTGAGGGACGTCATTAAAGAGGCTCATTCGTCTTACCCACAGATCGATTTGAGCCTCTTGCGAGTGAAAGCTCACGAGGTCAGAGCTGTCGCAACCTCGCTTGCCTTCCAAAGGAACATGTCGATCAAGGACATCCTTGACGCCACCTTTTGGAGGAGCAATTCAGTATTCGCCTCACACTACTTTGAGAGATGTTGAGAAACGATATACGAGGGACTGTTGTTCTCTTGGGCAATACGTTTCTGCAGACACAGTCTTGGGGGCTGAAGGTAGCTCTCTCCCTATCCCTTAGTTAGGTTAGGTTAGTTTTTAGTTGTTGTTGTTTTTTGGTTGTGGTGAGGCTTTGGTGAAGACCTCCCATCTCTTAGCTTAGTGTTCAGGGGGTCTTGGATAGTTGGTCAGGTGGTGGTCAGTTGCTTCGTTGCCCTCATTTGTATGGCTCTATGCTCTTGTCACATTGAGGTCACGTCCCCGTTGACAGAGCATCCAGAGCGCACCAGCACTACAGGTCTCCACCTGGCTGGCAACTCGGATTAAGCACAAGCAGGCTGAAGTGACAGTAATCGCAGAGTCTACTTTGCTAACAGGTGAGGAACCAAGGTGTATATCATCTACTTAATTTAAGTTTCCTACAAATCCTATTCTGTCTCTTCCCACCATCCGAAGGTGGGATTCAGCTATATATATATCTGTCAGGTAAGTTTCATGAACAAAATGTTATTGTTATAATACAATTAAGTTTGTTCATACTTACCTGGCAGATATATATAATTAAGTGCCCACCCACCTCCCCTCAGGAGACAGTGGCACTGATAAAAATATGAATAGAAAATGGGAATGGTTCCTGATATCCGCCTCCCAGCGGCGGGAATGGGTACTACCACCTGGCCGCCCACTGCGTGTGCCGCGAGTTTTGAAATTCTGTCGGACTTCGGAGAATACAGCTATATATATATCTGCCAGGTAAGTATGAACAAACTTAATTGTATTATAACAATAACATTTTTGCAACCAAATTACCCCAAAAAATTACATATTTCTAAAGTAGATACAATCCAATGTTTCTAAACTTGTCGTACATCTGGCTGCTGAAAACCATAGCGGAACAGACTACGGATAAGTGGATTATAATGTTTTTTTTTTCAGCTAGTACTTTTCATTGATTTAAGTCTATATGTATTAGTATTTTGATTTTTTTAAATAACTGTATGCCAGAAATAAATGTAACCTTTAGTGTTTGCATGCTAAGAATGGCAAAATCATCGTTGTCACATTAGTAGAGCGTTGATGCATTATTATAAACTGTTTCCATGAATTCTAGTTGTCATAGTGACTTACCCGGATGCTTGGACAACTTGCCTCACTACAGATTCCGAACCAGTCAGTCGGCAGCTGTCAGAGCGCCCGAGTCAGTTACGAACTACGCTGTGGACTTAGTTCGGTTGTTCCAGAGCAATCATTACTTCGTCTCAGTAGCTTGTCAGTATGGGTACTAGACATCACCAAAGTCGAGAAGAGGGATAGGTCATACGACTATTCCCTTCTTTTCGTCTGAGGTAACTGCATGACTTTTCCTGCGAAGTCAAGCATACTGGGGATGGGGATTTGTGACGCTCGATTTCGTACCGATCTTCGTAGCGAAGACTCAGAACCCTTCGGTCCCTGATGATTGGTTCGAGTCCTTCACAATATCCTCCCTAATGGACTTCACCGCCTCCGATACGAAGGCTATGCTGCTTTGTCCTGTGAAGGCGCGACGGAGCTGTCTGAAGAAACTCGACACCCAGGATGAGTGTGGACGCTTCTTCGTCATTCTCTCGCATTCTGCAAGAACTTCTCCGTGGCGCAGGTAGTGAAGGCAGGGGCCTGGTCCAACCGGACCGCATGCACCTCCTTCTACCTTCGGGATATTGCCCACAGGTCCTTGGATCTTTTTCCTTGGGACCCGTGGTGGTTGCTCAACACGTTGTGTAGTTAACCCAGACCCTCGCAGGCTGAACAGCATCGAGTCCTGGTGTGACTGTAAGAATGGATAAGTGAATGAGAGTGTGACTGGCTCCTCTTCTCATCTTTTTCTCCCCTCTACCTGTGGGTAGAGGGATACGGTCGTCACCCTGCTGGGTAAGGATGAGATGCAGGTGAGCTACTCAATAGAGCACCATCCTATCCCTTTTCTTGCTTGCTGGTACGAAGAGATACGCTTGCCTCTCTCTTAGTACTTGGCCCAGAGGTCTGACCATTGATCCTGCGGTGCACACCCCGATCAATCGGACAGAGGCTTGGATCCCTCCCTCGCTCTTACGACCAGGGAGGCATTCCAGGGTTGGACGAACACCAGTCTGTTCACCAAAAAGACTCAGATTCCTCCTACCAATAGGTTAGTCTTCCTATTGTTAAAGGACCGACGGTTTGTATTACGTATCGGAACAAATGACAATTTGTCGAAAATTGCATTTTTCCTAACTATACAAACCTGAGGTCCTTTACATATAGTCCCACCTCATGCCACCCCTCACTCTGCAAATTTTTGCATGGGCCTAAAGCAAAAGTGATTCTTCACCTCTCAGGCGCGCGCGCCGCGCACGATAGAACAAGCAGTTAACTACCGTTCTCCCCTTGTTCGAAGCTTATGACCGTCCCAGCTGCTGCTAGTTACCTAACGGCTTGTACCAGTACTCATACCATCGACACCCACCATGGAGTGTCGGTGTCCTATCCACTACCGACAAGAAGAACTTCACTGCATGGGGATAGGAGAATGCGAGACACTTCGCTGCAGACGGATAGACCAGTATGGGTACTGGACATCACCGAAGTTGAGAAGAGGGATAGGTCATGCGACCATTCCCTTCTTTTCCTCTGAGGTAACTGCATGACTTTTCCTGCGAAGTCAAGCATCCAGGGGATGGGGATCCGTGACGCTCGATTTCGTAGCGAAGACTCAGACCCTTTCGGTCCCTGACGATCGGTTAAAGTCCTTCACAATCCCCTCCCTAATGGACTTCACTGCCTTCGATGCGGAGATGCTGCTTTGTCCTGTGAAGGCGCGACGGCGCTATCTGAAGAAACTCGACATCCCAGGCTGCGTGTTGAAGCCTCTTCGTCAGCACCAGGATGACCTAGAAGTACACTCCCTCGAGTTCCGCAAGAACTTCTCCGTGGCGCAGGTACTGAAGGCAGGGGTCAGGTACAACCAGACCACTTGCACCCCCTCCTACCTTCGGGATATTGCCCACAGGTCCTTGGATGGTTTTCCTTGGGACCCGTGGTGGCTGCTCAACACGTTGTGTAGCTAACCCAGACCCTCGCAGGCTGAACAGCATCGAGTCCTGGTGTGACTGTAAGAATGGATGAGTGAATGAGAGAGTGACTGGCTCCTCTTCCCATCTTTTTCTCCCCCTCTACCTGTGGGTAGAGGGATACGGTTGTCATCTTGCTGGATAAGGACGAGATGCAGGTGAGCTACTCGACAGAGCCCCATCCTATCCCTTTCACTAGGGATGGGAGCGAATATCCACCACTTCCTCCTACAAAGGGGGGGAAGTGGATGCCTACAAGAGACAAACCCGTAACTTTATGTTGCCTCTTGCAAACAGGAACTTGTTCTTGCTTGCTGGTACGAAGAGATACGCTTGCCTCTCTCTTAGTACTTGGTCCAGAGGTCTGACCATTGATCCTGCGGTGCACACCCCGATCAATCGGACAGAGACTTGGATCCCTCCCTCGCTCTTACGACCAGGGAGGCATTCCAAGGTTGGGCGAACACCAGTCTGTTCACAAAAGACTCAGATTCCTCCCACCAAGAAGTGAGTCTTCCTATTGTAAAAGGACCGAAAGGTTTGTATCTCGTGTCGGAACAAATGACAATTTGTCCAAAATTGCATTTTTCCTAACTATACAAACCTTGAGGTCCTTTTACACACAGCCCCACCTCATCCCACCCCCCTCACTCTGCAGTTTTTGCTTGGGCCTAAAGCAAAAGTGATTCTTCACTTCCCAGTCGCACGGCGCGCGCACTGTCGGACAAGCAGTTAACTACCGAACCCCTTGTTCGAAAGCTTACGACCTATCCAGCTGCCGCTAGTAACCTTCCTATTGTAAAAGGACCTCAGGTTTGTATAGTTAGGAAAAATGCAATTTTGGACAAATTGTCATTTTTTGACAAATTGTTATTTTCATACTTTCACTAATATAGGCACCGATTACAAGGTAAAAATGAATTCAGTTCAAACCATGACCCCGGGAATAACAAGTTTCATACTTTCACCAATATAGGCAACAAAATGTTGTTTTATTGTGCTGATTACAACTACAATCTTGAGTAATATCAATAAACATTACATATATACGCTAACATTGTTCAAATGATTGCTGGGAAAGATGGTGTCCAGCCTTGACTAGACCCATACAGCCACACGATCGCCGCCATATTGGATTTCAAAACTGCCTTGAAAACATATTTTACGAAGAGTGTCACATGCTTATTTTAGTTCGGATGGGGCTTTCATATATCACATTATGTTGATGAAACTTCAGTCTTTTGAATGGTATGCTTAGAGTTGTAATTGTATTCTTGTTTTACCTATTAAATATCGAGTGAATAAGACCCAGCCACCATGATGATGGTGGATAGTCCGTGATTGTTTACCCTAATACATATATGATATAGCCTACTAAAAGGAAATAAAGAGTTTGAATTAACATTATGTGTATTAGCGGGATTTGCTGGTCTTGAAGAGCACCTTCCATGGAGTGAGACCCTGAGATAAAAAAGGAATGAACCGTCAGCAGTAAATTTAAAAGCAATGAAGTAAGATATTGTGCTTTTATCCAAAGTAAATTTAAACCCAAGACTATGAAAGTCATGGTGCAGCGCCGGACAGTGCCATAGGTTTGATTAATTGAGGATATGTTGACAAAAAGGAATGTTGTTTGCTCGCTGTTAGTTCCTTTGTTAGGTCAGTCCTGAGCCCTGTGGTGTCAGTGTAACCTTGCTCTTAAAATTATAGTTGGTATGTTATTTTAGGCTACATATGAAAATGATTTTATAAATAATTTTTTCATACAATCAACTTACCTGTCAGATATATACATAGCTAAGACTCCGTCGTCCCCACCCCCGACAGAAATTCAAATTTCGCGCCACTCGCTACAGGTAGGTCAGGTGATCTACCGCCTGCCCTGGGTGGCAGGACTAGGAACCATCCCCGTTTTCTATCATATTTTCTCTGTCGCCGGTGGTATCAACATTGTTGTTATTACCTCCTGACTTAGATTCATTTTTCATCCTTTGATCATCGTTTTTTCGGCTTTTTGGTGACGTATTTGGATCATGTTTTGGCATTCGCTACAGTGGACTGTTTTTTGGAATAACTCTTTTGGATTTTTCTCAGTATGTCTGATTCTAATGTGAGTGTGAGAATGTGTGTGAATGTAGGCTGCAGGGTGAGGATACCGAAAGCTTCGGTTGATCCTCACACTGTATGCCGTAAATGTAGGGGGTTTCAGTGTTCTGCTATTAATACTTGTAAGGAATGCGAGGGATTGAATGCAGAAGAGTGGAAGACTTTGACTTCTTATTTGAAGAAGTTAGAGAGGGATAGAATTAGACGATTGAAAGGTGTGAGTTCAAGGCCTATTGAGCCTTTCACTGATAATTCTAATCCTACTGATGTAGATTCTCCCTATGTATCTCATTCTCAGAGTGCTTTTTCGGATTCGGCATCGGAAATCGCCAAATCTGAAAGCTACAATTAGAGACATGAAGTCAAGATGGCTGACTTCAAAGGTAAGGCTAGTGAAAGTGAGCATTACAGTGAAGTGAGTTTCTCCCAGTGTTGTGGAGGGGGCGTTTGATCGTCCCTGCGACGCTCCCAGGCCTAGACCTCTTCCAAGCTCACAAGCCCAGAGGAGAAGGAAAGTCGAAAGCCTTAAGGAGGTTGTGGGGAATCCCCAACGGTCAGACGTCCCTTCAGCTTAGCTCTGCTTCGTTGCAGGCGGCTCAAGGGCGCTATAGAAAAAGCGTCCTTCGCGAGTGTTTCTGTCTCCTCCCTCTCCCTCACCTAAACGAGGGTGGAAGGAATCGAACTTGTCGAGACCGCTGAAGCGTCATATGAAGCCTGACATAGATTCTAGTCCAGAGCGTTTCTCAGATGACGCTCCGTCTTCTAGCAAGAAAGCGAAGGTGGCGTCAGCGTCACCTGAAGTGTACGCGGAAGTACCCTTTCCTTCTTCTCCCCCGAGTGAGGACGAAAGACGTCATGCACTGGACGTGGGAGAAGCGTCAAGAAAGATCATTATGGCAGTTCAAGAGCAACTGTCATCTCTAGTGGGAGTTTTAGCGCCACGTCGGAAGGACGTGACGCTTCCAATTAAGAAGTCTCGTCCTCTCTCACCTGTTCAACGAGAAGCGTCATACAGATGGGAAACGGCTAAACGTCTTACAGAAGCGTCTAGTTCGAGAGCTGAGAACAGGTGCTTACGAGAGTTTCGTAACGCCAGAGAGACGTAAGACGTCTTTTAGACGCGAAGCGTCATTGGAAACGGAGCATAGACATGACGCTCCGTCCAATATTATGACGCCAAGTAGGACGACCTTTGGAGAGCGGAGCGTCTTCCAAGCGCGATTTAAGCGTCATCGAGACGTCAGCAAAAGGG
Source organism: Macrobrachium nipponense (assembly GCF_015104395.2). Taxonomy (NCBI): domain Eukaryota; kingdom Metazoa; phylum Arthropoda; class Malacostraca; order Decapoda; family Palaemonidae; genus Macrobrachium; species Macrobrachium nipponense. The sequence goes on from NC_087214.1 coordinate 74,073,983, forward strand.
ACAGTCATCCATGACGCTTGGCGAACGGGAAGCGTCATGTAAGCGTGAAGCGTCTTCTAAAATTCTAGAGAAGCCGAAGCTTATGACGCCTTCCAAGACTATTAGAGCGGGAAAGAGGAAGGATTATCATTCCCTTAGCCCCTCTCCTATCAGGAGTTGTCGCCTCAAGAAGAAGAACGTTCGAAACGAGAGCGGAGACGCATGTAGATCCCGAGTTGAGGAAAACTCGGATGACGAATATAGTGGAAGAGAAGGTCTGTCTAACTATAAGGTGTTGACTACCCTACTTCTTGAGGAGTACGGAGACGAGTTGACTCCTGCCGCTCCTCCTTCTCCGCGCTCGCTCTTTTCCAGTGCTAAGACGAAGAAGCCTTCGTCTTTTCTCAAAATGAAACCCACCAGATCGATGAGAGAGCATTACATTCCTTAGACTCATGGATGAAGTCTAAGAAAGACTTAGTGAGGACAGTCTTCTGCATGCCTCCAGCAAGATTAGCTGGGTGGGAAAAGAGGCATTTGGTATCAGACGGGAGAGAATATGGGTATTGCTCTCCCTTCTACAAACCGAAACAGATTTTTCGACTTTGGTTGACGCTTCACGGCGTCAAAGTCTCAATTCTGCACGGATTACGTGGGGAATTTCGGAACTGGATCATCTCCTCAAGGGACTCTTTCGTGTATTGGAAGTTTTTAACTTCTTAGATTGGTCCTTGGGGTGATGTCCAAGAAAGCCCATGATTCGGAAGGAATCGAACCTGAAGCCCTGTTATGCATATTGTCTTGTATTGACAAGGCGGTACAGGATGGATCTTTTGAAATCTCCTCTTTGTTTGGGGCAGGTCTTTTAAAGAAAAGGACTGTATATGGCGCCTTCTTAACAAAGGCAGTCTCACATGCTCAGAGAGCAGCACTTCTATATGCGCCTCTATCTGATTTTTTGTTCCCTTCTCAGTTAGTAAAGGTACAATTGCGCATTCTTTAACTGAGAAGGCAACTCAGGATCTGCTGACGCAGTCAGCAAGAAAGAAGAAAACCTGTTGCTGCATCGGACAAGAAAGGACCCAGTACAACGGTGCAGCCCTTTCGAGGTGGTCCGACCTCCAGACCTTCCACAAGGAGGAAGGCTCCAGAGAAGAGAGGTAGATCTGCTTTCGTCCCTTTAAGAAGGGAAAATGAAGATTCTCTCCTCCAAGCACCAGTAGGTGCCAGGCTCCTGGGATTTGGGGAAGCCTGGACACTGATAAATGCAGACGCGTCATCTTTGGCGATCTTAAGGAGGGGATATCGTATCCCTTTCCTGAACACTCCTCCCCTAACGTTCAATACCAAGGGAACTATCAGCCAAATACAAGGATCCTGTGCTGAGGGATACTCTTCGATCGATGGTGGAACAAATAAATGTGGGAGCAAGAGAGCGATTAGAATTGGTACGGGATCAACACTCCCCGGGGTTTTACAATCGCCTTTTTCTGGTGGCGAAAGCCTCGGGAGGCTGGAGACCAGTACTGGACGTCAGCTCTCTGAACAAATTTGTTCAGAAGGAGAAGTTCTCCATGGAGACTTCTGCTTCAGTCATGGCGTCATTACGACAGGGAGATTGGATGGTGTCTTTAGATCTCCAGGACGCCTACTTTCACGTCCCGATCCACCCTTCATCGAAGAAGTACCTCCGTTTCATGACGGGGGGAAGGATCTTTCAGTTCAGAGCCTTGTGTTTCGGCCTGTCCACAGCTCCTCAGGTCTTCACAAGCCTGATGAAGAATGTGGCGAGGTTTCTTCACCTCAAAGGAGTGAATGTCTCTATGTATCTGGACGACTGGCTTATCAGGGCCAGATCGGAGAGACAGTGCTTGGAGGACCTAAAGTTAACTCTGGATTTAATCAAAGCGTTGGGATTGCTTGTGAACCTCGAGAAGTCTCAGCTGACCCCAGACAAGACCTAGTCTATCTGGGGATTCGGATGGATTCTCGGGGTTTTCGAGTTTTTCCTTCGCAAGAGAGAATCGCAAAAGGTTTGCGGATAGTCTCTCTCTTCTTAGAGAAGCAACAAACGTCGGCGAGGGAATGGTTGAGCCTTCTGGGGACGCTTTCCTCGCTAGAACAATTCTTCCCTCTAGGAAGACTTCATATACGTCCGCTTCAATTCTTCCTCAAGAGGTCTTGGAGCTGGAAAACCGGACAACTGTCGGACGTTTTTTCCCATTCCAGTGGAGATAAAGTCACACCTACAGGGGTGGTTGCTCCCTCTGGAAGAGAACAAAGGGATCTCTCTAAGAACACAGAACCCAGACCTAGTGTTGTTCTCCGATGCGTCGGAGAGAGGTTGGGGAGCGACATTAGGCTCAGAGGAAGTGTCAGGCACCTGTGGGAACCAGCTCAGGTGTCTTGGCACATAAACTGCAAAGAGCTCTTCGCCGGTTACATCTTGGCCTTGAAGAGCCTAGAACCTCTGGTGTCAAACAAGGTAGTGCCAAGTAAACGTGGACAACACCACCGCACTTGCCTACATTCGGAAACAGGGAGGGACGCACTCCTCGTTCTTTACGAGCTCACGAGAGACCTATTACTTTGGACGTCTCACAGGAACATCTCCCTGCTGACAAGGTTCGTACAGGGAGTAAGGAATGTGAGGGCGGACAGGCTCAGCAGGAGGAACCAGGTCCTTCATACAGAATGGACACTACACGAGGAAGTGTGTCTCGATCTCTGGTCCTCTGTGGGGAACTCCTCATGTGGATCTCTTCGCAACATTCATTTCAAAAAGGCTCCCAGTTTTTTGCTCGGTCGTGGAAGATCCAAGAGCTCTTATGGTAGACGCCTTCCTGCTAAACTGGTCTCGAGTAGACGTATATTGCCCCCCCTTTTTTTTTCCCCCATTCAAAATCCTGGGGGTTAGTAATGAGAAAAGTTTGTGGCGTCAAAAGAGACGAGGATGACGTTTAATAGCCCCCTTTTGGCCGGCCCAGGTAATGGGTTTGCACGGAGGTGCTTAGAGTGGATCGTAGATTTTCCAAGATCCCTACCAAGAAGGATGGATCTTCTCAGACAACCACAACTTCAAGAGGTACCACCAAAACTCCCGCTCTCGCTCTGACTGCCTTTCGACTATCGAAAGACTTGTCAGAGCGAGAGGCTTTTCTCGCGAAGTGGCAAGCGCGATCGCGAGAGCACGCAGAACCTCCACTACGAAAGTATACCAATCAAAGTGGGAGGTATTTAGAAGGTGGTGTAGATCCAAGAAGTTGTCCTCCTCCAATACCTCTATAGCGGAAATTGCTGATTTCCTGCTATTCCTGAGAGAAAAATCTCATCTAGCCGTATCCACAATAAAGGGATACAGAAGTATGCTCTCGGCTGTATTCAGGAACAGAGGTTTAGATCTGGCAGATAAAGATCTCCACGATCTCATAAGGTCTTTTGAGACTTCAAAGTCTAAGGAAACCAGTACCTCCGAACTGGAACCTAGACGTAGTCCTAAAAAGTATCTGTCATCGGAAAGATTCGAACCTCCTCATCGGGCATCGTTTAGACACTTACCAGAAAATGCCTATTCCTATTATCTTTAGCTACGGCAAAGAGAATTAGTGAATTGCATGCTCTGCAGGATAAAGTAGGATTCAAGGGAGACTCAGCTATTTGTTGTTCGTTTAAGACCCTGTTTTTAGCGAAAAAACGAGAATCCTACGAATCCCTGGCCTAAGTCATTCGAAGTCAAAGGCATGTCGAGTCTCGTAGGCAGAGAAGCAGAGAGGTCTCTATGCCCTGTTAGAGCTCTGAAGTTCTACCTTCAGAGAAAAAACATCAAATGGGAGGCTCTAGACAAGGTCTTTGGTGCGCGGTAAAAGACCCCACAAGACTGATGTCCAAGAATGCGCTGGCATTCTTTGTAAGAAACGTCATTACAGACGCTCATAAGGCCTGTCCTGACGAACAGTTACAACTGTTGAGAGTAAAAGCTCATGAAGTGAGAGCTATAGCGACGTCTCTCTCGTTTCATAAGAATATGTCGCTTAAAAACATCATAGATACGACATTTTGGAGATGCAACTCAGTATTTTGCATCTCATTACTTGAAAGACGTGCGTGTGACATATGAGAAATGTTTTTCTCTAGGTCCTTTCGTATCGGCGGATACGATTCTGGGTACGGGAGCCGACACCAATCCTTAAATGTATATACTTTTCTTCTTTTTGGATATGGTCGAGAGTCTCTTCGAACAATGGAGGACTTAGGCTAGCACGGGCGGCCGTCTATGTTGTTCAGTAAGAGAATTCTTGTCATATCCAATTAGTTGAGTATAATTTTTTTTTTTGATTATGTATGTGTGCGTAGTGGTTTTGAGTTACGGTTGTTGTGACGAGTTCGGGGATACTCGGAACAATCCTTAGTTCTAACATATGGTTAGGATCAGTGGTCGGATTGGTTGTGTGCTCCTTCATAAGGTGTATTGTCATATAAGTGGATCAGCACCCATTGACAAAGTCCTTTTAGGCTCTGCCGAGTAAGCGGATAAGACCCCATCGGCAGACCCACAAGACTCTTGGCCATAGATCATATATCTCGCTAAAGTTTCTTGAGGTGATGCAGACTACTGGGCAAACACCCACGAAGTCTACCACCTATCAGGTAGGAACCAAGGTTTTTATTTATACCTACAACATATGTTGTTTACCTGTCTATTCCCATATAGAAGCTGTCTCTTACCCTCCACCGAAGGGTGCCAATCAGCTATGTATATATCTGACAGGTAAGTTGATTGTATGAAAATGATATGTCATGTTACAATAAAGTTTCATACATACTTAACTGGCAGATATATACAATTAAAGGCCCCCCACCCAGCCTCCCCGCAGGAGACAGGTGGAAGAGAGAAAATATGATAGAAAACGGGGATGGTTCCTAGTCCTGCCACCCAGGGCAGGCCGGTAGATCACCTGACCTACCTGTAGCGAGTGGCGCGAAATTTGAATTTCTGTCGGGGACGACGGAGTCTTAGCTATGTATATATCTGCCAGGTAAGTATGTATGAAACTTTATTGTAACATAACAATATCATTTTTTATATTCATACCAATAAAAGGTCATTGTCTAAATTCTGTTTGATCTCAAGTAGAAATGAATGTTATGTGTTTTAGTCAATTTATACTATAAAATGCTTCAGAAATTGTGATGAGAAATTATTTTCATTTATAATATACTGATGTCTTATGAAATGTTCTCAGGTTATTTGAGCAGAATGGGAGAGAGAGCTTCAGGATTCCTGCATATTAATGTGTTATAGCAGTTACCATGTATGTCCTGCTTCATTTTGGCTTCTTTCTAAAAACAGGTAAGATAGCATGTGACTTTTGAGGAATCTCCGTGCTTGTATTAGAAATAAACTCTAATGTTTCAGATAAAAAAACATTGTTTACCAAAACATATTAGAATTGTCCTGAAATATCTTGAAAGGGTAAAAGTTAGTGTTTGCACAAAGCTGGATTAATCCAAACCAGCCAGCCCTCTCATGTGGGTCACTAGATTGTTTTTGCTGTTCAGAGTAGCACAGCTCATGTTGGCACAAGGCCACCTTAATCTAACAACAAAAGATCAATTGTCAATAGTGTGTTCTTTGTACAGTAAGAATTTACAAAATGATAAAAACCCACTTTGTTCATGAAACTTACCTGTCAGATATATATATAGCTGTATTTTCTGAAGTCCGACAGAATTTTAAAAACTTCCGACACACGCAGTGGTCGGCCAGGTGGTTAGTACCCATTCCCGCCGCTGGGAGGCGGGTATCAGGAAACCAATTCCCATTTTCTATTCATTTTTTCTAATCGGGCTCGGTGCTGAAAACACCTGTTTTTCAGTACCTCCGTCTTAGGATTTTGGAAACTTCATTGCCCTAAGTATCCTAATTGTCTTTTGATTTATTTTACTTGGATTTGTGGCTAGGCATACGCTATCTTAAATTGATTTGAATTTGATTCATTTTTGCATAAAATATCTGAATCTAGTTAGGCTAGTTTCAGACGGGGTTGTCTGCAAAGATAGGGTGTGGGCTACCGTAAGCTTCGGTAGATCCGCACTTGGTATGTACGAGGGGTATGGGTCTTGCTTCTTTGTTGAGATTTGTCATGTAAGGATGGTGAGACTTTGTCTATTCCGTAAGGAAGACGTATGAATTCGTAATGTACGCAATTAATCAGTAAACATGTCTAATTTCCGTAAGGAAGACGTATTGATTCGTATGTACGCAATTAATCAGTAACAAAAGTCAGGGTAGTGAACCTGCTAACCTTCCTGTAGACTTTATTTGCCTAACCCTGTAGTATGGCCTACGGGCTATGAATATGTCTACGAGAGGTGCTACGCTCTCCTTCATTGCTGGGAAGTGCTACTTCTGTAATTGTTACTCCTAACCCTGCAGTGTTGCCTTCGGGCCCTAAGCAGTGTCTGTAGAGGAATTGCCCTTTCTCTGATACTCTTTCGATTCGTATCTTAGAATCGAAAGTGCTTGCTTTAGAGAGTAAAAGTGAAGTGCAGAAGTGCAGGAGTGATACCCCTTGTGTAGTGGAGGGTGCGTCAGATCGGCCTCGTTTCGCCTCTAGGCCGGGACCTCTGCTTGACTCCCAGGACCCGGGGAGGGAGCATGTCGAAAGCCTAAGGAGGGTTACAAGGAACCCCCACCGATCTGGCGTGCCTTTGGCAGTTTCTGATGAAATCCCCAGACTGCCAAAGTGCGTGCGCGTGCACGAATCCTGAAAGATTGCTTCTCGTCCTCCGAAGCGTCCTCCCCATGCAGGGGTTGGAGCTTTCGGAAGGACTCGCGCCCTCTAAATAGAAGCTTTATAGAGAGAGCGCTTCACGTCCTCTCTCTCTCTCTCGTTATGCGTTTCATTGAGAAGTAAGAAGGCGAACGTCGCCTGAACTCGTGTCCGTCTTTCCACCGAGAAATACGTAAGAGAAGTCATAGTAGCAGGAAGCTTTTGAGAGCGGACGCCCGGGACGCTCGGATGGACTCCAGGCGCGCGCGGGGGTGCACGCCAAGTGCGCGCCAGTGGACGACCCAAGTGCGCGCCAGTGGACGCCAAGTGCGCGCCAGTGGACGCCCGAGCACGCTCCAGTGGACGCCGAGCGCGCTCCAGTGGACGCCGAGCGTGCACCAGCGCACGCCAGGTGTGTCGCCTGGCTGAACGTTTCTGTTGAACTCTTCAAGCTCTTGTTTCAGATATGGGCCTAAAGAATGTTTATCTCTACCTCCGGTGATACCTTCTACCTCACCTGCAAAGAATGTGAAGTAGGCAGTGCTTCGGAGGAAAAGTTTAAGTGAACAGACAACTTCTTCTTCGAAACCCAGGAAGACTTCAGGTTTCGTGAATTCAAGAGGTCTCTGTCAATTAATATTGCTTTTCGCATAGGTGGATGGAGTTAAGGAAAGCTCAAGGGAAGATCTCGTTTGCTCTACCGCAACCTTTGCCATTCTGCCAATAAATTTAAGTTGCCACTACCGCAGTCAAGACTTTGCGATAAGGCAGTTACGGGTTATGTAAGGCTCGATGTCCTGCACGTCAGGACTCTCGCAACGTTCAGTGGGATTCTTGCAAAGGCACTCATCAAAAGGACGCTCTTCAGGAAAGCGCAAGACAGGACTTCCTTTGCCATACTGCCAATAAATTTTAAGCTTTAGCAGGCATTAGTTGTGATACGGGAGAGGAAGCTGGTTGGAGAGTTTCTTCCTTTTCCCAGGATAATTTTGCAGCTTTTTAGCCCATCTGAAAGGGTTTTTCAGTGATAGATTTTGTTAGTTTCTAGTCGGGACTACGCTGCCGAATTGAACATCGTCGTTCTACCTGCCGTAAGCCCAGTCTCTTAACAGGATTCTTGCCCCTTCCTCGTTTGAGACGGGAATCGAAAAAAAATTAAAATGCTTGACTCCTGGATTACGTTTTGTCAATTCAGTGACTTTCCCCCATGACAATATACTTTCGTTTTGTCAGTAAGTGGGTATCCCCTCATTGACAAAATATCTCTTTGTCCCGTAAATGGGTTAGTTCTCATTGACAAACATCTCATTAACTTGATATTGCGTAAGCGAATAAGCTCTTATTGACAAGATTCGGAAGAGCTCTCATTCGTCATTCGCAGACTCGTACAAGAAATAGACTTGTAGACTACGTCAATGAACGCTTATGTCCAGTAACATAAGAAGCTTGAGCTGACTGCTTCGATTCTCTTAAGTTTTGTTCATGAAACTTGCCTGTCAGATATGTATGTAGCTGTATTTCCGATTCAGCTATATATATGTCTGCCAGGTAAGTATGAACAAACTTTATTGTGATATAATTTCATATTTTGTCCTTGCGTTATTTTGCTTCTGGTTGGTTCAAGTCATATACGCTTGCTGTAGTTACCTCTTCGGATGGCAACCGAGAGGTCTATTGTCTATTTTAAGGACATTTAATCGTTACTCCCTGCAGCCTTCCAGGAGTTTCCGATTTATCTTTTACCGTTGTATGGTAGTGTTCTGACGACACAAACGCATCTATATATTTAGCGTTTCTGTTTCGCTTAAATATACCAGCTTGAGAGTCTTTCTGCTCAAAAAATAACGGACCTATTTCTTCGTAGAATAGGGTAGCTGGAACCCAGACATAAAGTTAAGAGACGACGTTCGTAAGCTGCTGGCTGCTGCTGTCACGCTGTGTCTGTCCTCCAGTCCAACCGAGCCAGTAACAGATCGGGCGCTGTCATGCGCGGTAGGTTTACGTCTCTCTCTCCTGCGGGATTGACTGACTAACCGTATCTCTGTGCTGGCGGTTACGTCTCTCCTGCGGGATTGACTGACTAACTGTATCTCTGCCCTACAATCACGGACTTTAGCCTAAGATTGAGGGGATTTCTTACGTGAATGAATAAACGTTGCATTCGTTTTGCCTTACTATGTTCAACAGAGTTATCTCTTAATCCTTTCGGTGCTCGTTACCGCACGGTATAGAAAACCTACGAGTCTACCGCAACATTGCACTTTTATATGCTCTCCTGCTTAGGCAAAGCGCAGCCTTATTAG